>NC_091954.1:77499058-77802937 GCF_031021105.1 Erythrolamprus reginae
TAACAGTCAATTTACACAGCCTAGCCTGGAGAGTTCTTTTCTCTCAGATCAATAAACTGTATGTATGTATGTATGTATGTATGTATGTATGTATGTATGTATGTATGTATGTATGTATGTATAGGCCTGAAATAAGCCTCCAAGTAAACCGGTCAATCCAGAACAATATAAAATTATGTACATGTACTGTACATATGTATGTATGTGTGTATGTATATATGTGTTTGTGTCTCTGTGTTTGTGTGTCTCTGTGTCTGTGTGCGTGTAGATTGATTAACTGATTTAATAACTAAATGTCATTAAAAATAGCTACTTTAAAAAGTAATTAAAATTATTTGCGGGAGTGGGTTGGGTTATGCAGAATCCGTTTTTGCCTTGTCCATGGTTTTCTCTTTCACTTACCTTTTTGATGAATGTAAAAATGCTTTGATTGAGAAAATGTCTTTTTAAATGTATATATTTGAAATAAAAAATATTTTTTTTTAAAAAAAAATATTATTTGCCTGTAAAATAAGAGACTACATTTTTTCATAAGTTTATATACAAAAATTTATGGGCTTATATATATCGTGCTTCCTTTTTCCAGTTCAAACAACAAGAATGTAAAAGATGAAGGTAATACAATGAAGATTAGAGAAGAGGAGGAATCTGTACAGAGAAGTTACGAGTATCAAACAAAGTTAGATGAAGATGATTCATATAAATGAATATCTTAGCAAGGTTATTATTTTTAGTCCAAGTACTGTAGTACCGATAAAACTGGGGAAAGTTTTCTTTGAACATTTGAATAAAAGGACTTCGAAATATAATTTGGCAAGGATAAGATGGAAACTACTACAGGATAACAAAAAAAGGGGATGGTTTTGGGCTTCCATATTGGCAACTATACTATCAAGCAGCAGCTTTACTATGGATTAAGGATGTAACAAGAGAATTTGACAATTGGGGGACACAATCTCTAATTAGGATGGCACATGTTTATATGGGATCAGAAATATAAATCACACATTTATTTTAAGAGACATTTGATTAGGAGTGGTGCTGTTGCAAATCTGGCAGAATATCAAAAAAATATCATTATACAAATTGGATATCCACAATAGAAGCCATAAAGCAGCCATATTCAAATAAATTTGACAAAATTAGAAGATATAAAGATTTATTAAATGAACAAGGTATTTTGCCTTAAGATGTCTTGCTGATATTAACATCTCTCTCTCTTTCTCTGTCTCCCTCTTTCTCCCATGCCACCCCATCCCATGGCATCCCATGCCATCCCATCCCAAGCCACCCCACCCCATCCACCTGTCCATCCATCCATCTTAGTACGTGGGTTACAGTATCTGTGTTGCAAGAATTGCAGAAGATGGGGATAGTTAGATAAATAAATTATACAAATAAATTATATCAATTTAGAAATATTACCGGAGTACATTGGGGCTAAACTGGAAGTTTAAAAGAATATTTTAAAAGATTGTGGCAAATTGTTTCCATGTTATTATTATTAAAAATGCATGGTTATGTTTACAGTCACCAGGAATCAAGGTTTCCTTGAAGGTGAGCATACATTTTAATTTGGGGGAAAGTCATAAATCAATCTCTTTTCAGATTAAAAAACATACTGCTTAAATCTGATCATCAGAATATGAGCATATTCAGATTATAAACTACAGTATGGGTATGTTTTGAATGATCCTTGATTAAATTCAGTTTGGGAGCTGAAATGTTTATTATAAAATATCATTGCTTTTATATATGGACTGCTTTGTATTCTGTGACTTTTTGCTCCTCTTATTTGAATTATCAATGGATCTTTTCACTTACTGCTTTATACACTTTCATTAACTATCTATTCAATCAAAACTATGTACTTATCTGTTACCACCACATTGAATTATAACTTTCTACTTGTTTCCCAAGAAACATTTCACTTCTTCCATGCTATCTCTTCCTTGCATAAACATGACATTTTAGTTCTACTATTACATAATTGCCCCAAGTTCCATTTGTATGCCTAAGTGTGTGTCGTTTTTCACCTCCATCACTGTGAGACAGGAATTTCTATTTTAAATATTCTACTATTCAGGTGCTGGGAAAATTAAGATAACTTAGCTGATTTACACGAGACAGCCCTTCAGCAGAAAATCCACCTTTTCTATCCCGTGTATGATTTTATACACTTTGATCAAGTCACCTCTTAAACACCATCTTTCAAGGCTGAAGAGACCAAGGCGTTGGAATCTGGTTTCATAAGGGAGGTGCTCCATCTCCTTGATCTATCTTGTTGCACTTTTTTGCACCATTTCCAGTTCCATTATAACTTTTTTGAAGTGAGGTGACCAGAACTGTACACAGTACTCCAAATGTGGTTTCACCATCGATTTGTACAGAGGCAATACAACACTTGCCGGCCTATTTTCGATTCCCTTCTAATCATACCAAGCATGGAATTTTTTTTTTTTTTTTTACTGCTGCTGCGCTCTGGGTTGACATCTTCATTGAGCTGTCCATCAAAACCCCAAGATCCCTGTCTTGGGTTGTCTCAGAAAGCTTGGTTATGCAGATACCTCTATGTAATTGCTTGGAGTTAAACTCATGTTTAGGGAAACTATGGTGCCATAGCAGTCTTGGGGCATTATTTTCTTCCAATAAGGAGGAGAAAGCTCAATGAAATATTCTGAATATGCTTTCACATTAATCTGAAATTTCAGTACCGCGGAGAGGGGCGGCATACAAATCTAAATAAATAAATAAATAAATAAATAAATAAATCTTGTTGAAGAAGCCACTGATCCTTCCATAATATTTAAAGCTGATGTAGTATTTTCAAAAGTTGAAAGCAATTAATTTCATTGTAATCTTTACAATGATTCTGCAAATTGCATCAAATTGCAAATGTGGAAAACTGAGGTTGATAGAGGGCAGTTCACCTAAGATTATTTAGCCAGTTTAAAGCAGTTGTAAAATGTAAAGTGGGGATTTGTAACTCTTTATAATTATAAGGGCTATCATTTAGTTCCTAATTCCTAATTTGTTTCTCTTGCTTCCATGCAATAGACAAATCTCTTAGGCTAGCAAATGGCTTGAAGATTATTTTGCTACGGTTTTTTAGTTTACATTTTGAGTGGTCTGCCTCAGCACGGCATTTTCCAGCTGGGCTGAGAGAGCAATTGCCAGAATGTCCAGGCAATTTGGTTGATTGGAATTTTGGACATTGCAACCTCAATGTATCAGAAGGCTTGCAGATTGAGAGGATTGTTCAAAGATTCCAAAGTTGCCAGCACACATCTGCATTAAGTAATGTGCAGAATAGGTTAGATTTATTATAAATATGTCATTAGCCTTACCAGTTTACTGAAATTAGTTTAAAACATATTGAATATTTCTCTTTAAAAACAAACAAACTAAGAGTTACAGTGCCAAACTGTTCTTTTATAAAGGTGCTTTGTCAAAAAAAAAAATCTAGCATGCTGTGTGTAGCCACTGCTTTATATAGAAATATATGGCAAACTTCACACAGAAAAAGAAGCGAGGAAAGTCACCCAGTGAGACCCTCAAACTTTCCTTGTAATATCAAAAGAATTCAGAAAGGTTCTGACATGTTATAAATAGTATAAAAATAGATAAATGATGGGGGGAAAGCCTGCTTTGAAATACTATTATGAGGGAGAACATCGTGAAATTAGATGTGAACTTTTCTTTGGAGAACCATTGCTAGGAAATTATACCTGGTAACAATGTTAGGTTTTATTAGAAGGAAAATGATTTTGGTTCAGGTACAGTTTATTTGAAGAAACACCAGAAGGATTTAAGCAAAAGGCATTCTTGATTCTGCGTATATCATTTTATATATGTTTATGTATAAAACAGCAGATGTACTGAGGTGATACTTGAAGTTGATTCTTTCGAAAAGCAAAAATCAATTGTTGACATTATTAAATATCCAGCTGTTAAAAGAGAGCCAAAAGTAGGATTTCCTGTTTATATAAGAAGTTTAATTTAAATTAGGTAGCTTTTCCTTTCAAAATTTTCCAAATATTGATTCTTTTTTATGAGGTCTCACAAAATTCATGATGTGCTTCAGGTAGTTTGTAGTATAACCTCTCTAACTTTTCATTGATTAGAATCCTTTGGTGTATTCTTAATGATGATATGTCAAGAAAAATGCAGGAGTAATTTCAAAGCATTAAGTATTTGAAATTCTGTGCAAATATTATTTCTGTTTACTCTAAGACACTGGTTGGTTTTTAGCTTTCATATAAAGGTTTGTATAGAATCCTACAAATGTGGGTTGTGTGACTTACCATGTGCACAAATGAGTTGAGTGAATGGTTTGAGAACATGTTATGTAGTAACCTTCTCAAGTGGTGAATTATAGAACTATTTTAGATGCTGGGGTGCTAGCTGAAAGTGATGATGATAATCGTCCATCATGTTTGAAGAGGACCTTGATATCTAATGGTTATGGGCCTATACGCGATGTGTCTGCAGGTGGCTGGTAAGGCCTATAAAGGCACTAAAAGTTCTGCTACATGTTGGGTAGACATGTGTGGGCACCATTGTCACAGCATTTGCAGTTCTGGCTTTATGGAGTACTCGCTTCTCTTCTGCTATGAATATTCTTCTGGCCTCAGATGTTTGGCAGCCTTGGTGGATCAGCGTGTGCCATATTGGTCGATCTTGTGCCAGGGTTTCCAAGGATATCGAGGAACTTGAAGGAGGCTTTCAATGTGTCTTTGTATTGCTTCCTTTATCCCCCATGCAATTGCTTTCCTTTAGACAGCTCTCCATAGAGGAGATGGCCTGCCCAGCATGGGGACTGGCCTGCCCAACATGTCTGGGCTTTCATCAGCAGGTGGGAATTGATGGCAGGCCTCCTCTGCAGAGGACCTCAGTGTCAGGCACCTTATCCTGCCACTGGATCCTCAGAATTCTATGGAGGCAAGTCATGTAGAAATGGTAGCATGTCTCCTATATACAGTCGAGGTCTCACTGGCATAGAACAAGATAGTTAGCACTACTGCTCGGTAGACTTTGAGCTTTGAAGCAAGGCTTATTCCACATGTTGGTCATTAGTCTGTGCATGCTACAGCTACTAGGAGGCACAGGTGAGAGCTGAGTGACAGGTGAGGACCAAAGGTAAATGAGCTGCCCTAAAAACTGCCCTAAAATGAGCTGCCGTAAAAAGACATGGCATGTCATCGGACCAGAATATCTCTGGGACCACCTTCTGCCGCACGAATCCCAGTGACCGATTAGGTCCCACAGAGTTGGCCTTCTCCGGGTCCTGTCGACTAAACAATGTCGTCTGGCGGGTCCCAGGGGAAGAGCCTTCTCTGCGGTGGCCCCGACTCTCTGGAACCAGCTCCCCCTGGAGATTAGAACTGCCCCCACCCTCCTTGCCTTCTATAAACTCCTTAAAACTCATCTCGGCCGTCAGACATGGGGGAATTGAGGCATTCCCCCCTCCCCCGGGCCTATACAATTTATGTATGGTATGTCTGTGTGTATGCCTGGTTTAATAATGGGTTTTTTAAATTTTTTAAATTTATTAGATTTGTTGTGAATTGTTTTATTATATGTTGTGAGCTGCCCTGAGTCTACGGAGAGGGACGGCATACAAATCTAATAAGTAAGTAAGTAAGTAAGTAAGTAAGTAAGTAAGTAAGTAAGTAAATAAATAAATAAATAAATGCTGTACAGCAGAGGTGCTATCCTTTACTGAACATGACATACACCCCTGAAAATGATGTATCCTATACTAGAATCTACATTTCTCAGTCAAAATGTAATAATTCACATTTAAATTCACTCTAAACACTGTTTAGAATCTTGCAAATGAAAGAGAGTGACCATAGGCCAAAGCGGTGGGAATTTTGATAATTGCATCCTGATACATTTGGAAAGCAGCATATTAGAAAAACTACTATGTTTGACTATCTTTGGTTTTTCATTCCCCTGTCCTGCCTTTGCATTGTATTTTATTCATAATTTTTTTATCTCAATATTCATTAAAGTAAAAGACCTAACTACTTCTAGCTACCTACTTCTGCTTTCTATTTACTTGTTTTTTTAATTCTAGTAGATGCCACTCATAATTATTTCTGCATGGATTTGAAATATATATCAGACTGGGTATAGCATTTAATATGTGAAAACTGAACTTATATTTGTTTTCCTAACAACATCACACATTAATACACAAAACTAGGTTTTTTTTCTTTTTGACTGAAGAGTTCTTTCTCTTTCCCATGGGCATTTTTGTGTGGAGCGCTATTTTTATTGGTATTTTTCAGTTTACAAAATAATTGTCTCGATAATTCAGAGCTGTATAACAAAGCAAAAACAATGGTGGCAATAAGTTCCATTAATAGGACATGAACTGACTCAATAAACTGAAGTAGAATCTTAGTTATACAATATGGATCCAAAGTAGAAGAATTCAGTGCTTAATCTATTCTTGATGGATTTACACTAAAATAAATAAGTATATTTGCTTAAGAGCAGAAACTTTATGGGAAATGAAATAATGTTTTGAACAAACAAACAGATAAAAAATGTAAATGGCCAGATGTGCAGTTTGGCAGAAGTTGCATCTTATTTTAGGTTTATCACTATTGACCCAAGTGGCCTTGGTGGGAAGACTTTTTTCCCATCTTTAATTGATTTCTCAGCTGAAGATTTTCCAGGATAAGCCTTGGCAACAATTCACATTCTATTAACCTACAGACTAATTTTGTATAAACTTACTCTTGAAAAAAATACATTAACAAGTATATAGAATTTGATAGCTGTTGTGGTTAGCTCTGGCCCAGCTCTTGCCCCAAGGACTGTGGATGTGGGGGAGACATCCACATGCTGCAGGCCTGTTTTGCCCCCGGTGGAATCTGATGATGAAGGCTCCTCTGACCAAGAAGACATGAGTGACAGGGAGGAGGACAGTGTGGCAGACAGCTCAGAAGGAGATCAATTATCTAGCTCCTCCTTGGATTCAGAACAAGAGTTAATGATACAGCCACGCATGCGGAGAGTGATGCATAGGCAACAACAACTGAGAGATTATTATCAACAAAAATGAGGCCACCTGTGGTTGGGTGGGGCTGTGGTAATTAGTGAGGCTGCTATAAATAGCAGCTTGTGGGTTTGGCCATTGTGGAGGATTATCTGATCCTTGTGTTTCTTGACTGCTTTACTGACTTTGACTTTTTGTGTGCTGATTTTTCCCTGCTTTGAACCTAAACCAGAGCAAAGTGTATTTCACTTTGTGAAAGAAGGACTTTGAATTACCTCACAGCTGCAAGCTAAGTATCACAGGACTGATAAGGGACTTGTATAAATTACCAGTTTGTTTGGAGACCAGTGCTCTTTGCTATAACAAAAGAGGGCTTAGTTTAAGTGAATTTTCATTATAAAGAACATTGTTTTGAATTTTCAAACGCGTGTGTGTCTGAAATTTGTACCTGTGAATTTTTGGGAGGATTCTACCAGAGAGCCCGACAGAACAGTAGCTAGAATACCAGCTAGTTTATTTAGATAAAATCATGACACAGCAAATCCCAAACAATGTCTCCACAAGGGCAAAGGTTATTTGCATGTTTGAAGACTTATGAAAATGTAATTTATAATCACTGAGAGATGGAATTAATTTTTGCATTTCCTATGCAGTGTCCCCTGTTCTCCGAAACCAAGCTTGAAAAGGAGCAGAATTTGTTAGAAAAAAGCCAGGCAACACATTATTCTCTGGGATATCTCAAAATTACTATAAAATTTCTGGTTCCTGGTAAAGAAAATACAATATCTACCATTTATTGCTGACTGGAAACCCATCCTGGTCATTTTACATAAAATGCAGAAAAATGTACTTATGATTATAGCTTTGAAGATTAGATAGGAAAAGTTTATAAGGAAGACAGAGGCCAATCCATAATTGTGCTAATAATTGCAAGTTACTTTACATATTTTTTCTTCCTTTTCTGTTTTTATGCTCTGTTTCCCTTTTTTGCAATTTTACTTTTTCCTTATCCCATTTTCCCTTTTCTTTTCATTCTAGTTTGTTTTGTTTTAGTCTTAATCATCCCTTTACAATTTTCAGTAAAATTATATATTTATAAAGGAATATTTCTTATTACAAATTTTAATGTTGTTGTTGGCTTTGGGCCAGCTCCTGCTCCAAGGACTGTGGGTGTTGATGTGGGAGAATCCTCACATTATCAGAGGCCGGTTTTACTGCCAACAGCTTCCGACAGTGAAGAGTCTGTGTCAGGGGAAGATTCTGGAAGTGAAGTAGGATCAATGGAGGAGGTAATTACAGGCAGCCCATTAGTGAATTACCCCATTAGTGAACCATCATCATTATCATCGTTAGATTCAGAAGGGGAGGTATTCATAAATGTTCACAGATGCAGGTTGATGTCAAGGAAGGAACACCTGTGGCTGGGGCAATTAGGCTAATGGGGCTGCTTATAAATTGCCAGCGTTGTTGCCTCTTGGCATGGGAGTTTATCCGTTTTATGAGAGAGAGAGACTTGTGGTTTGCTTCAGGATTTTCAAAGACTTTGTGGAACAATTCACAGGTAAGTTTCAGTGTGAGGACCCTTGAAGGGGGGTGGCTGTGACATCTTTACAGCTGCCTTTTATCTGCTTTGCTTTTGTTTTATGTTTTTCACAGCATTCAAGGCTTGTGGTGCGTGGGAGAGCACTTTGGCTGATTAAAAGTGCATTTTGGACAGTATTTTCCTTTTGATAAACCAACTTTTATTTATTTATTTATTTATTTATTTATTTATTTATTTATTTATTTATTTTGTCCAATAGACAATGAGGGTATATATCTATATATACATAGTAAAATGCATGATGAAGATTATAGAGGAGATACTCATAGTAAAATATATCTAAGAAATAATAGAAAAGAAGGTATAGTAATAGAACATATCAATGAAAGAATAGTAGAAGAGATATAGGAATAGAAGAAAGGTATAGGAGATATAGAAGAGCAATAGGACAGGGGACGGAAGGCACTCTAGTGCACTTGTACTCGCCCCTTACTGACCTCTTAGGAACCTGGATAGGTCAACCGTAGATAATCTAAGGGTAAAGTGTTGGGGGTTTGGGGATGACACTATGGAGTCCGGTAATGAGTTCCACACTTCGACAACTCGGTTACTTTGTTTACTTGACAAACATGTGTGTTTGAATTTCTCCTTTGGACTTAATTGGGGGCTTGTAGCGTGAAGCCCGGCATAACACTTAAGAGATAATGTAAATACATTCTTCATGGGTGATAATAATTTAAACTTCATCTACTTCATTAAATCTTGCAGTGACAATATGTATGCATATATGTATTGATTAGATTTAATGTTTTGACTTTACTCTACAAACTCTAGGTGGCAGACAGTGACACTCCCTCTGTACGCCAGTGTTTTGCTTCTCAAAAACTTGTAAGGTAAAATGGATTGAGAGAAAGATTGGTTTGAATTTGAGTGGCTTGAAATAGGTCTCCTCAGTCCAGCGTCTCAGCCACACTTCTGGCTTCTCCTTCAAACTCTGTAATGCAATAGGATGAGCAGTGCTTCAAGAATAATGTGTAAGGTTCTCATCATGAGTAAATATGTTGCTCCAGGGAGTAGAAATTATTTTCTAACTGCACAACAAGGGGAGGATTTATACTGATCTATAATTGCATATTATGATCTGGCAGATGTATTGCCTACAGGATGTTTTTTCAGCAGTGCTATAAAATGAGTTTTGGAATTATATATACATGTAAGCAAAGTTGCTACTCTTGCCACAGGGGAAAGGAGGCTAGTACCAAAGAGGAGACATAAATATGATTCTTCTCTCATAGGGTTTTATCACAGATTTGTGCAGCAATGAATGTTTAAGAAGATTTAAATTCATTTCTTCCAATGAAAGGAGATGAAAGATTTTCTGAATATGCCACAAAAAACAAGTTTGGTGTACCTATAAAATTAATCACAATTATTAATAATTTGTTACTAAAAAGAAGGCTTCTTTGGAAACTTGGTTTGTCCCAATTTTATGAAGAACATCACAAAGTGTATTTTAAACAATTCATTTCCTTCCATTTTATTATCTTTTCCTTTATAGTAACTTTTCTCACTGTAGCAGATTTATTTGTTTATTTAATGATAAGCTCCTCCAGAATCCAAAGACTTTTAGAGATTTACAGTTATAAAAGCATAAAAGAATACAGATAAGAACATAACAGATTCAATCAATTGCAACATTGCCACAATATCAGGCAATGTCAATCAACAAGAAGCCACTTCACCTTTTAAAGATCTTTTGGAAGAACTACCTTTAATAGAGTTAAGATAATCATCAATCACATCGCTGGGCAAAGCCAGTTTTATAAGTGGGAATAACCACTGAAAAACCACTGAATAACCACTGAAAAACATATTCTCCTGGCAGCACTCCAACCTTTTATTTATGAACTGGAGAATACATCTCTCTATGGATATGATTAATTCTATTTTGGAGCTTTGGTTCTACTAGCAGGTGCCTAACTATGATGTCATTATGGTCTTTAAAGATCAAATATATAAATAATTCACTTGAGATGGTGGATTCTGTTGACCTATCAGCAGCTGAGAAATAATTCAGTTGAGCTATCAGCATATAGTATTGCATTCTGTAGTGGTTGCAGCTTCTGATTAATCTTCAAAGATACCATGCAGTGTCCATTACAATCATCATCAGTATTAGTAATGGCATGATTTCCCATTGTCACTTTTCCCTATCTCATAAGGCTACAAGTGGTACACCAACAATAGTTGGGTGAAGAACCTTGTTACGTCCTGAGAAGGGGAAGTTTTCACTCCAGTCCAACCAGGAACTCAAGCAGGTAAAATCTGATTGGCTCCTGATTTAAAGGCCCCCTATTTAAACCCCTGCCTATAGCAGGACTTTGCTGATGTTTGCTCGCTATGACCAATAAAAAGCTGATGTCACTAAACTGTCTCCTGTCTCTTCAGTAGAGGAACTTAACAAGCCTCATTGTTACAATTTTCTTTTGCTCATTCAGCAGTAGCTTTGAGTCTCCAAGGAGGCCTGAATCAGTTGTCAGGTCCCTCGAGAGTCTAGATGACACCTAGCACTAGAGGCACCAGAGAACTCAATCTGACTATTGTATTGGCAGTTCTGTGTTAGCAAATACTTCAAAAGAAAAGGATTTAGGCGTAGTGATTTCTGACAGTCTCAAAATGGGTGAACAGTGCAGTCAGGCAGTAGGGAAAGCAAGTAGGATGCTTGGCTGCATAGCTAGAGGTATAACAAGCAGGAAGAGGGAGATTATGATCCCGCTATATAGAATGCTGGTGAGACCACATTTGGAATACTGTGTTCAGTTCTGGAGACCTCACCTACAAAAAGATATTGACAAAATTGAACGGGTCTAAAGACGGGCTACAAGAATGGTGGAAGGTCTTAAGTATAAAACGTATCAGGAAAGACTTAATGAACTCAATCTGTATAGTCTGGAGGACAGAAGGAAAAGGGGGGACATGATCGAAACATTTAAATATATTAAAGGGTTAAATAAGGTCCAGGAGGGAAGTGTTTTTAATAGGAAAGTGAACACAAGAACAAGGGGACACAATCTGAGGTTAGTTGGGGGAAAGATCAAAAGCAACATGAGAAAATATTATTTTACTGAAAGAGTAGTAGATCCTTGGAACAAACTTCCAGCAGACGTGGTAGATAAATCCACAGTAACTGAATTTAAACATGCCTGGGATAAACATATATCCATCCTAAGATAAAATACAGAAAATAGTATAAGGGCAGACTAGATGGACCATGGGGTCTTTTTCTGCCGTCAGACTTCTATGTTTCTATGTTTCTAACTAGATGATCAAATTGTTTCTGATTACAATTATGATTGAAACAACCATCTATCTATCTATCTATCTATCTATCTATCTATCTATCTATCTATCTATCTATCTATCTATCTATCATCTATCATCTATCTATCTATCTATCTATCTATCTATCTATCTATCTATCTATCTATCATCTATTAGATTTCTATGATTGTTTCATAATTAGACTCTCACAGAGTTTAAGCATCAAATCATCCAAAGCATTTATACCTCAGCCTAAGGGGGTGGTGTATAACTAAATATCTTCAGATTATTGCTAATATTTTAATACCTATCAGGCACTTCAAAAATAAATCAGGCTTGATACCATCCAAAGTTGCTGACAGATAAAGCAGGAGCTGGAAATTAAAGTTAAAAAGGTAAAGATTTCCCTTTTCCATTCATATTCAAGTCTAGTGGGTGGTACTCATCTCCTTTTCCAATGTTGTCTGAAGACATTTCTGTGGTCATGTGGTCAGCATGACTATACCCCAAGGTAAACAGAATGCTTTTCTGTTTGCATATGCATGGTTTCAAATGGCTTGGTTGGCAGGAGCTGGGATAAGTACAGGAGCTCATCCTATCACATAGCGTTTGGGTCTCAAACTGCCAACTTTCCAGTCAACAAGCCCATTACCTTAACTGCTGGGAAACCACAACCCTTTTCTTAAAGGTTAGATTTTGTATTGGAGGAAATGGTCCTCTGCTTAAGTGAGTTGGTGAATAGTTTAAATCCTTAGTACAGTTCCTGAAACATTCTTTAGCTTTTTCTGCCATAAGTTGTTTTTAACTTATATTCTTATTCAATTCTATCTTACTGCAACCATTCTAATTAAGATACTAATAACAAAAGATTTAAGTGCCAAAGCCAACTGCAACAATATAGCCAAGAAGGCTTCAAGAGTTATAAACCTAATCCTACGTAGCTTCTGCTCTGGCAATCTCACACTACTTATCAGAGCTTACAAAACTTTTGCCAGACCCATCCTCGAATACAGCTCATCTGTTTGGAACCCATATCGCATCTCAGACATTAACACCCTTGAAAATGTCCAAAGATACCTAACCAGAAGAGCCCTTCACTCCTCCACTCGAAATAGAATATCCTATGAGACTAGACTTTCAATCCTGGGCCTAGAAAGTTTAGAACTAAGACGCCTTAAACAAGATCTAAGTATTGCCCACAAGATCATATGTTGCAATGTCCTACCTGTCGGCGACTACTTCAGTTTCAACCACAACAACACAAGAGCACACAACAGATTTAAGCTTAATATTAACCGCTCCAAACTTGACTGTAAAAAATATGACTTCAGTAACCAAGTTGTTGAAGCTCATTACCGTACTCCATAGTGTCATCCCCAAACCCCCAACACTTTATCCTTAGATTATCTATGGTTGACCTATCCAGATTCCTAAGAGGTCAGTAAGGGGCGAGTACAAGTGCACTAGAGTGCCTTCCGTCCCCTGTCCTATTGCTCTCCTATATCTCCTATACTTTTCTTCTATTCCTATATCTCTTCTTCTATTCTTTCATTGATATGTTCTATTACTATATCTTCTTTTCTATTCTTTGTTAGATATATTTTACTATGGGTATCTCCTCTATAACCTTCATCGTGTATTTTACTATGTGTATATAGATATATATCCACTAAAACCCTCATTGCGTATTGGACAAAATAAATAAATTAAAAAATAAATAAATAAAGATATAAACTCTGTTGAAAGCGAATAATTTGATTTGGAAAAAAAATGTCTTCCACTTATAATTGAGTAATCAACAATATTGAGTTTCTTCATGCCAGGGCAGTCAAAAGATCATCCTGAATTATCAGTGTAATGCCAATAGATGTCAGTGCATTTGAAATTGTCCCTTTGGTATTTGCAGGCTCCGTGCCCAAATGAATTGTATCTTTTAAATACTTGTAATAAAAATAAAAATCTCAGTGTAGTACAAATGCAAGCATGTCCATCTTAAAAAATAAAGCAGAGGATATATGCATACAGTGGTTTTTGTGGAACTGTATTTATTTCTCCAAAAATTAAAATAAATTGAAATTAGAGGTTGGGAGACATAGGCAGAGAGGAGGTAGATGAAAATATTAGTGAACAGCCTCAAAGTTTTGAGAAGGTTGGTAACCATTTTGAGAGAGTATGTATAAAATGTTCTCAGAATTCAAAATATGTCCAGGAGTCCCTAATTCCCAGTCCGTGGGCTGGCACCATTCAAAACAATGTTCTTTATACTGAAACTGCAAATAAACGAAGCACACTTTTTGTATAGCAAAGAGCACTGGTCTCCAAACAAATTGGTAATTTGTACAAGTCCCTTATCAGTTCTGTGACACCTAGCTTGCAGCTGTGAGGCAATTCACAGTCCTTCTTCTTTCACAAAGTGAAACTCACTTTGCTCTGGGTTAGTTTCAAAGCGGGGGAAAATCAGCACACAAAGATCAAAGTCAGCAAAGCAGGCATGAAACACAACGATCAGATAATCCTCCACAATGGCCAAACCCACAGGTTGCTATTTATAGCAGCCTCACTAATTACTACAGCCCCACCCAACCACAGGTAGCCTCATTTTCTTTGATAATAATCTCTCAGTTGTTGTTGCCTATGCATGGCTCTCCGCATGCGTGGCTGTATCATTAACTCTTGTTCTGAATCCAAAGAGGAGCTAGATAATTGATCTCCTTCTGAGCTGTCTGCCACACTCTCCTCCTCCCTGTCACTCATGTCTTCTTGGTCAGACGAATCAGCAGATTCCACGGGGGGGGGGGGGGGAAACAGGCCTGCAGCATGTGGATGTCTCCCCCACATCCACAGTCCTTGAGGCAGGAGCTGGGCCAGAGCGAATCACAACACACTTAGAGGAATCATGTATTTCAAATTAATGTGCTTGACAGTAATCATGAGGATCATTTAGGAGAAAGTCAACAGGAAGCTAGAAATCCAATTCTTTTCCTTAATATTTTAGAATCCACCTTGTGCCAAACATCTTATGATAAGCTTTATTAGACTTCTTCTTTACCACTGGTAAAATTTGAGCAGCATTTTTCTAAACAGGAGATCCATTTTTAAAATATAAACTTACTGTGTGCTCTACTCATAATGGGCTCTATTGCTTGAGAGGCAATAACTGCTGCTGGGAAAATATTGGCACAGTTTGGCTCATGCTCAGTAGAAACCAAAGAGCTCTCCCCTCTAATTACAAAATAGGTAGTGAGAAAGTACCCATTCATTAACCGGAGAACCAGATTTCCTACTCTTTCACTGATTATTGAGTCACCAACATCTCTACAATAGCTGTTATTAGGTATAACCACAGCTTTCTCCTTTAACATTAATATCTTTTACTCAGAAGGATAAAGGATTTTCAAGTAGATGAAGGAGTTTCTTTTTCATATACAGAGAAACAGGTTATTCAGGTATCATCTCACATAGCTGAGTCCATTCTCTTGCTTAAGCAGCTGGGTTCTTTTCTCTTCGCCAGTGAAGTAGCATGATTTTCTTTCATATTCAGATGGGAGACAAAAGAATCTAGCTAAGGATATGAACTGCTCCAACTGAAGCAGTGGAAGTGATGTGCCGGTGCCTGGAGGCTATGAGGGTCTGGATGGGTGTCAAAAGGCTCAAACTCAACCCTGACAAAATGGAGTGGCTGTGGGTTTTGCCCCCCAAGGACAATTCCCTCTGTCCGTCCATTACCCTGGGGGGAGGGGAATTATTGACCCCCTCAGAGAGGGTTCACAACTTGGGCATCCTCCTCGATCCACAGCTGTGGCCAGGAGGGCATTTGCCCAGGTCCGCCTGGTGCACCAGTTGCGGCCCTATTTGGACTGGGAGTCACTGCTCACAGTCACTCATGCCCTCATCACTTCGAGGTTCGACTACTGTAATGCTCTCTACATGGGGCTTCTTTTGAAAAGTGTTCGGAAACTTCAGAACGCGGCCGCGAGAGCCATTGTGGGGTTTCCAAGATCTGCCCATGCTTCACCAACACTCCACAGCCTCCACTGGCTTCTGTTCAGTTTCTGGTCACAATTCAAAGTGTTGGTTGTGACTGATAAAGCCCTACATGGCATCGGACCAGAATATCTCTGAGACCGCCTTCTGCCGCACGAATCCCAGTGGCCGATTAGGTCCCAAAGTGTTGGCCTTCTCCGGGTCCCGTTGACCAAACAATGTCATCTGGTGGGACCCAGGGCAAGCCCCTTCTCTGTGGTGGCCCTGGCCCTCTGGAATCAACTTCCTCCAGAGATTCGAACAGCCCCCACCCTCCTCGCCTTCCGTAAGCTGCTTAAAACCCACCTCTACTGCCAGGCATGGGGGAATTGAGATACACTTTCCCCCTAGGCCTTTACAATTTTATGCATGGTATGTCTGTATGTATAATAATAATAATCTGTATACTGCCCATTTCAGTGAAGAATTGTCAACACATACATCTTTCAATAAGTGAGATGTGAAGGATTTAGACTAACTAATTCAAAGGTTAGCATATTTTTTAATTAAGGAAAATAAAACTGGCTACTCTTTCTAAAATAGAAGTATGAAAAGAAAGCTGACATTGTTGTGGCTGTAAATACTATTGCTTGCATGTTCTTCAATCACCTGTGGAATTTAAATCAATCCATTTTTCACATCAAAAGTTAACTCAGAATCTCTCAGTATAATCAATAAATGCAAATACATTTTTTCCCCTCTTAGGGAGGCCACACTATTATTTGGCTTGATCTTTCAGAAGTATAAAATATATATTTTTTTCCCTTTCAGGTCATTAAAGATTAAAAATAAATTTGCATCATAATTTTGCATTAAAGCAATTGCGAAAGAAATTACATTTCCCAGGAAGGAATAAGTGAACGTCTTCCTGAGTCTGTAAAAGCAAAAAATCTAGTTGATGGGAAATACAGAAACAGCCAGAAAATTTTTATTAAAAATAAGCTTTTAACAAGAGTTATAGAACTTCCCAGAAGCTGGTAGGAGGAGCTGCTGCTTGTGAATGGAAGAGACTGAGAGAGAAAGGTAGATTCAAACTTCCCCCATTACAGTTGTTGTGGTTCCGTCTGAGGCCCCTCAGGGAACGGCTGATCTTCTGTCGGTTTCCAGCTCAGAGGGAGATGATGAGGAACAGGAGGTGCAGGCAGATGAGGAGGAGGAATCCCAGGCTGAAGAAGAGGGAGGACAGCCAGGGTCCCCCCAGAGGGAGCTCTCCCCAGCAAGCAGCCTGGATTCCTTAGAGGAAAATGCACAAGCCATAATTGATCTGCGACAGAGAAGAGCTACACAGAGAAGGGACCAATTGGCTAAGTACTTTCAGCATTAAAGAGGCAACAGCTGGGTTTGGGTGTGGTGCTCTTTGGAAAGGCTAAAAGGCAGACCCACCCTTCCTGGCTTGTGGAGTTTTATCTTTGAGAGTCTTGGGACCTGGCTGTGAACTTTGGCGTCTTGGAATCCTGGTTTGTGCCTTTGACTATGGAAACCTTGGGGTGGGTGTGCCAGCAAGAAGCTTGCTGTATTGTCTGGACATCAGGACTCTGCTGTAAAGTATTATAGCCTGTCTGTTGGGAAGAACAGGTTTTCCTCTGTGTTTATTTTTTCCAGCTATAAAGTACTTTTGCTTTTACCAGAGTGTCTGGCTGTTTTTTCCAGTTGGTGTTGAGGTCTGGGGGAACCCAGACAGAACAACAGTGATCCCTCGTTTTTTGCGGGAGATGCGTTCCAAGACCACCTGTGAAAAATGAATTTCCATGAAGTAGAGGAAAGATCTTTTTAAATCTTTTTAAATGTATTTAACGAGTATTTGGACTTTTAAAACACACCCCTTGCATTAAACAGTCATTCTATAATGTTTGTCAGCTGGAACTATCTGTGATATCCTACCAGTTTCTTTAATGGAGTACAGTAGTACTGTAGAAGAATTTTATGAATTTTTAATGGATTAAAATTTTTAATGGATTTAATGGATTTAAGCCCCCTTTGAAAACCCGTGAAATAGTGAATCCATGAAAGATGAACTGTGAAGTAGCGAGGGATTACTGTACATTTTAACTTCCCAGAGGCTGGTGGGAGGAGCTGCTGCCTGTGAGTGGAAGAAAATGAGAGGGAGTACAGAGGAAAAAGAGAGTGGCTGCCTGGTATGCCTAATGGCAGACAAATAATATAATTACAAACCAAAAAAAAGCAATAATGCTTTCAGGGTTAGTAGGCTTGAGATTGTGAGTTTATTCTATTTCAAAATGACTGGCTTAGTTCAGTGTAATACTTGTTTTTCAGTTGTCTTTCGAGTACTCTTTTCAAATTTGGACACTGTCCTCTTTGAAAATAAATTCTTAATCTACGTGGACAGATTACCCATCCAGAATCTGTAATTGTGCTCTCCAAGCAGAAATGAGGGTGTCCAATTCAGCCATTCCATTCTATTGAGCTGCCATGCTATCAGCCCTCTTTACCACAAAGATCCTGCAGGAAGAGGGCAGTATGGACAGTATGGCAGCATGGACATTCTGTAAAGGACCTTGGAATACTAATATCGAATTACCTAAGTGCTAAAGCCCACTGCAACAATATCGCCAAAAAAGCCTCTAGAGTTGTTAACCTGATCCTATGCAGCTTCTGCTCAGGCAACCTCACTCTACTCACAAAAGCCTACAAAACTTTTGCCAGACCCATCCTAGACTACTGCTCATCTGTCTGGAACCCATACCACATCTCAGACATCAACACCCTTGAAAATGTTCAAAGATATTTCACCAGAAGAGCCCTTCACTCCTCAACTCGAAACAGAATATCCTACGAAAATCGACTAACAATCCTAGACCTAGAAAGTCTAGAACTACGACGCCTAAAACATGATCTGAGTATTGCCCACAAGATCATATGCTGCAATGTCTTACCAGTCAATGACTACTTCAGCTTCAACCGGAACAACACAAAAGCACGCAACAGATTCAAACTTAATACGAACCGCACCAAACTTGACTGTAAAAAATATGATTTCAACAATCGAGTTATCGAAGCTTGGAACTCATTACCGGACTCAATTGTGTCAACCCCTAACCCCCAACACTTCTCCCTTAGACTCTCCATGATTGACCTCTCCAGGTTCCTAAGAGGCCAGTAAGGGGTGTACATAAGTGCACTGGAGTGCCTTTCGTCCCCTGTCCAATTGTCTTTCCTTTCTTCCACCTATCTTATATATTCTCTTCCTTTCATATATCCTCTCCTCTAAATTCACCATCACCCTCTTTTATATTATCACATGTCTATTTTCTTCCTATGTATTTATGTATTGGACAAATGAATAAATAAAAATAAATAAAATAAAAATAACTGTGGGGTATGGTAGGGTGACAGCTGTGAAGCATAAACACAAAGCTTTTGCTGTGTCCCAGCATAACAGATATATAGTGCCCTTGCTGACTTTAATAGGGACACCAAAGTGATAGATCAAGGTAGTTGTGATACTGATAACCCAAATAAGTAGGGGATCATGGTCTGAGATGAAGAACTTACATTGGAAAGGATAAAGTGTGAATCAGGTATTACACAACAGTCACACAAGAGCAGCAAAGTATCCAAACAGAGAAGCCACCTTCTGGTTGGTAATTCAATTGTAAGGGATGTACTGTAAATTTAGGAAAGGATTTGGAGGTTTTGAAAGAGGTCAGGTATCTGAAAGGTGATAAAAAAATGACACAAAAAGCTTCCTTGAACATATTTTTAAAAAGTCAATGAAGCAAATGGTCCATTGCTGGGGGAAAGTGGCAGAAAGGTGACAAGCAACAGGGAGAAGGGGGAGCTACTTAAGTCATTTTTGCATCCGTCATTACACAAAGGGAAACAACAGTCCAACCTATCAAAACCGCATCAAAAAAACGTATTAGGAACACAGGTTAAAATAGGGAAGAAAATGGTAGGTGAATGCCTGTCTGCCCTAGGCAAGTTCAAGTCACTAGTATTAGATGGATTACACCCCAATGTTCTGAAGGAACTGGCAGATAAGATCTCAGAACCATTGGACTATATCTTTCAAAGATCCTGGAGCACTGGGAAACTGCCAGAGAAATGGAAAAGAGATGATATAGTTCCCATCTTCAAAAAAGGGGGGAAAATAGATCCAGGAAACTACAGAGTTATCAGCCTGACCTCAATACCAGGGAAGATTCTGGAAAAGATCATTAAGCAACGAATTAGCAAACACTAGAAGCAAACAAAATAATAATTAAAAGCCAACATGGTTTGTCAAATACCGATCATGCCAGACTAATCTTATTACATTCTTTGACAAATGACAACATTAGTGGACCAGAGGAATGCTGTTGATACAATTAACTTGGACTTAAGTAAAGCATTTGATAAAGTAGACCATAACCTACTACTTGATAAAATAGAAAAATGTGGGTTAGAGAGCAGCACCACCAGATGGATTCGAAACTGGCTGACCATCTACGCTCAATTGAATTGCTTCTACATGGAGAGAAGTATGCAGTGGAGTATCCCAAGGCTCTGTTTTAGGTCCAGAGTAGAAGAATATCAAAGATGATTAGGGACTGGAGGCTAAGCATAACGGCTGCAGGAACTAGGTATATCTAGTTTAATGAAAAGAAGGATTAGGGGAGACATGATAGCAGTCAAGGGTTGCCACAAAGAAGAGGGAGTCAAGCTGTTCTCCAAAGCACCTGAGGGTAGAACAAGAAACAATGGGTGGAAACTAATCAAGGAGAGAAGCAACTTAGAACTAAGGAGAAATTTCCTGACAGTTAGAACAATTAATCCGTGGAACAGCTTGCCTCCAGAAGTTGTGAATGCTCCAACACTGGAAGTTTTAAAGGAAATGTTGGATAACCATTTGTCTGAAGTGGTGCAGGGTTTCCTGCTAAGCAGAGGGTTTGGACTAGAAGACCTCCAAGATCCCTTCCAACTCTATTCTTCTCTTCTCTCCTCTCCTCTCCTCTTCTTGCCTAGCCTAGCCAGAAACAATGTATGATTTAGAGTCAAGGCGCAACAAAAATGAATAGGTTTTTTTCAAATTCATAAAAGGTATAATTTAGATGGAAGTACTTCCAGAAACTGAGAGATCCTTTTAATTCGACTAGAAATACAGGAGATTCAGACATTCAATTTAAAATATCTTCCTGAGGCACCAGTTGGTAGAATAGGCAGTTTCCTCGCTTTTAAGCAATACGTTTTGATTCAGGTCATAAAATCTCTATGATGCACAGAAGTCATTCCACAAAGGCTGTGAGAAACACCCCCCCCCCCCACACACACATATAACTAAAAATTATCCATTGGAGAGAAAAATCATCACCTTTGAGTCATGTTATTGTAATAAGGTTTATTCCTAGTGCCAGTTTTTAAATTGCCCCACCATTTGGGGGAAAAGGAATATATAAATGATGTCTCAGGAATGTAATAATTTGGGAAAGCATGAATGAGCAGAGTGAAATGTTTTCATGAATTTTACATAGATGGTAGAATATTTAGTGTTAGAGATAGTGACAATATTGCTAATTGAATATGATAAATATTACAAGTATTGTACTGTACAGGGTTTTTTCCTAAGACCTCAGACCTATTTTATTAAGTCTGGCATAATTGCAAGAAGCAATTATGTTCTTTGCTTGAGTGTTTTCACTCAAAAGATGATCAATTTCCTTTTCTTTCACAACTCAAGATTTTTCCCCAATCTTAATTGTATGAACGACTGAAAGAAGAAAACTTGAATCCTGAAAGTAATGTAATTGATCGTCCTTTGGGTGAAAACACTCAAGTCAAGTCAGGTTTATGGTCCAAAAACCTAAAATTTAAGTAAAGTCCCTATGTGTACATATACCATTAGCTCCTGAGAATCCAAGCAAGTCTAAGATTATTGTTTCATGGGAAGAATTATTTTTCTACAAAGAGGGACTCTTTAGGAAATACACAGTCTTATTCTGGCTTACTAAAAATGTATTCTTTATTTTTGTTGTGATTCTGCATTTTTAAATGTGTAACTTTGTCATATGGGAAGAATATTAGATACTGGTTACTCCCAGTTTTGGCATCTTAAGAATTAAGAGGATTTAGAAGTTAAACACACAGTGGCTTAACTGAGAATAAGTGTGCTGAAAGAATTAAAAGTGTACAAGTAAAGCTCTAAAGCAGGCAGTCAACATATTAACCAAGAACAATGTATCTTATTCTCACAACAATACAATTTCTTTTAGCTACCAAGTCAAACCTATCAAAATAACATGTGGTGAGTTAGGCATATAGTCACAAAATAATATTTCCAGGTATTCCTCAACTTTATCTCTCAGCATGCTAGTTAGGTTTGCTAGGAATTACAGTTCCCAGAAATATCTTAAGGGCGACATATTATGTCCCATTAATAAGGAGTGAACATGAATTTTGTATTTGTCTCTGTATGAGGAAAAGAAAATATAATTCATGGGTATTGGTAGTAACAAGAGACTAGTAGATTTAAAGATTGATAATATAAGGGATATTGGCAAAATCTGATTGATTTTGCTCCTGATTTAATCATGGATCTAAATATGAAGTTTCTGACCAAATTATTCTGGTCACCTCTTCAATTCTTTGGACTGAAACATAAATATTGTTGTTTGTGCCAAAATTAGGGAAATACATGAGATTAGGTCTGGAGAGCAAAATTGCACGGAAGAAAGGCTATTACCCTTTGACATTTACACGGTCTGCTGTGGGTACTAGATCAAAATGAATATCTTTTGATGTGCTTTTCTTAAATGTCTATGAAGATTCTTTTTTCAGACTACTGTATCAAATTACTATTGGAGTAACTGGCTATTTAATACTTTCTTGAAAGACAAAAATGTTACTTAATATATTAACAAAACTTCAGGCACATTAAAATGTGTTAGGATTCTTTTCAGAAAACAGTTTAAATTTGTCTTTTATTTAATTGTTAGTTTGAGATATGAAAAAGCATAATCTATGTTGTTGTTAGTTACAAAGTTGTCTTGCGTAGAAAAGGAAAGGCAGAGAAAGAAGGTGGTCCTGCGGTTGCCCACAAATTAAATTGAGAGTCAGCGCTAATGGCTTTGTCTTGCGTATCATTGCGTGTCATTGCAATCCCCATGGACAACATTCCTCCAGGCCTTCCTGTCCTCTACCATCCCCTGGAGTGCATTTAAGCTCCTGTTGACTGCTTCAGTGACTCCACCCAACCACCTCATTCTCTATAGTCCCCTTCTTTTTTTGCACTAGGCTCTTCTCCAGTGAGTCCTTTCATCTTACTACCATATTTTTAGAGTATAAGTTGATTATTCCATGAAGAAGATTGACTAATCTTACATTCTGTTCAGGGACCGCTTTCATCATGAGCACTCTGTTGGTTTCAGCCTAGCAAAATGAAATTGAAGATGGAGAGATATTTCCATCCAGCCACCTCATTCTCTATAGTCCCCCTTCTTTTTTTGCACTAGGCTCTTCTCCAGTGAGTCCTTTCGTCTTACTACCATATTTTTAGAGTATAAGATGCATCTTTCCCCCTTAAAAGAGGGTGGAAATGTCAGTGTGTTTTATAAACCGAATACAGCCATTTTTGGCCATCTGAAGCCCTACTCCCTGCATCCTATTTTTGCAAAAATGGGCCCTTTTTTGAAAAAAAAATAGGATGAACAGAGGATTTGGGAGGCCTGGAGGTGCTCTTGCAGCCTGGGGGAAAATGGGTGAAAAATGGGCCATTTGTTTGCAAAAACAGGGGCATTTTTGTCTTCTCCCAGCCCCCTGCAGAAATAATCTGGAGATTTCCCAGACCCTCTGCAGGTCCCATTTTTATAAAAAATGAGTGAAAAATGGGCCTTTTTGCAGAGGGTTTGGAAGGCCTGCAGAGTGTTCCTGGGAGGTTGGGAAATAGTAGTAGTAGTAGTAGTAGTAGTAGTAGTAGTAGTAGTAGTAGTAGTAATAATAATAATAATTATTATTATTATTAATTAGATTCGTATACCACCCCTCTCAGAGGGCAGCTTAAGCATAAATGTCCCTGTTTTTGTGGAAAACAGTGCACCCAGAGGGTTTGGAAAGTTTTCAGAGTACTTCTGGGTCCAGGAAGGACAAAAACATTTTTTCCTTACTTACCTCTTTGAAATATTGGTATTTCTTAGACACCGGTGCATCTTATAGTTCAAAAATACAGTAGATGGCCAAAGTATTTGAATTTCATGTTCAGGATCTGGCCTTCTAAAGAGCAGTCAGGGTTGATCTGCTCTAGAACTGATTGGTTTGATCTCCTTGCAGTCCAAGGTACACTTGCAGTCTTCTCCAGCACCAAAGTTCAAAGACCTCAGTTCTTTGGTGCTCAGCCTTCTTTATCATCCAACTTTCATAGCCATACATTGCAACTGGGAAAACCAGAGTCTTGACTAGATACACTTTTGTTGGCAGAATGTTGCCTCTGCTTTTTAGTATGCTGTCTAGATTTTCTATAGATTTCCTCCCCAGGAGCATGCATCTTTTAATTTCTTGGCTGTAGCCCCATCTACAATGATCCTGGCATCCAGGTATATAAAAATTGTCACAATTTCTTCCCCACCTATTTTTCAGGAATTGAGAGCGCTGGATGCCATGATCTTAGTTTTCTTAATGTTGAGTTTCAAGCCAACTTTTGTACTCTTCTCCTTTGCACACATCAAGAGGCTCTTTAGTTCCTCTTCACTTTCAACCATTAGATTTATGCCATAATCTATAGGTAAGGAGAATCATAGACTCAAAAAATGGTACGTGCTATGTAACTATTCAACTGCAAAATTCAACTGATGGCTGCCTAGTTACTGCTTGAACTCAAGGTTATTTGGTATCTTACACAGTTGTAATAGTGCCACTGCTGAAAATCTTCCTACTTCCTACTATTATGATAATTTTCTTTGTTTTCAAGTGAAATCAACTTTCCTGTAATTTAAATATACTATCCCATGTCTTACTGTCATGAGGTCTTGAATATTGACTTCCTTTTGTGTGATACTCCTTCAGGTGCTAAAAACCTGCGGTCATATCTACCTAACATTTTCTCTGCCCCTCCAAGTTAAACCTAACCAGCTGATTTCATATAGGAGGTAGTTTTCAGGACTTTCAGTGGAACATAGTGCTCATCTACCTATGAAAAACAAATTGGCTGGAGTAAGTTGATTATTCCATGAAGAAGTTTGACTAATCTTACATTCTGTTCAGGGACCGCTTTCATTATGAGCACTCTGTTGGTTTCAGCCTAGCAAAATGAAATTGAAGATGGAGAGATATTTGCAAGGTTATCTGCAGGGTATAGTAAAAGTATCAAGATAGCAGCTGTGACAGTGTGATTGAAGCATAGTCTGTTTTTAAGTATGCCACGCATGACTCACATAAAAATCAACTAAAGCCTTGATTAAACCATCATGAATGCCATTTTGACTGTTTTCACTATACTCTGAAGAAAACCATGTAAATCTATTTCTCTCTGTTGCCTCCCTTCTTCTGTTTTTGACTTTTTTCCATTGTTACAAACCGGGAGAATGGTATGATTGTGTTGTATTGATTGTTTTTAATACTGAGGGGTTTTAACTCTATTTTTTATTAATTATATTTGTATTACTGTTATTGTATTTGTTATTGTTGTGAGCCGTCTCGAGTCTTCAGAGAGGGGCGGCATACAAATCTAATAATTAAAATTAAAATTAAATTAAATCTTTTTTTCTTTGGTTAGTATTGGAAATGGTTTTCTGGAACTTGCATACTTTTTGTTGGATTTGACACACATGACAGCACTTTAAGTAAATAATAATAATAATAATAATAATAATAATAATAATAATAATAATTTATTAGATTTGTATGCCACCCCTCTCCGAAGATTCGGGGCGGCTCACAACAACGATAAAAACAATATTATAATGGCACAAATCTAATATTAAAAAACTAAAAACCCTATCATAATTAAAAAACAAACAGCACATACATGAGAGCCATACAATCAATATGTGGTACTCTATTAATTTAATATACAGTATCCCTAAACTCAAGGCAGGTTTTGCACAACAGCCTCCATTGCAAAGCTTCCTGAAGGCATACATTCTGTTGTTCCCATATATGCTTAGCATACTGTTGGACTTCTTTCCTCTGTTCAGCCCAAATCAACAATTACCGACAAACCGGTAGTGCCAGTGGTAAGAGGATCTGCCCACTAATCTGGGACGCTTCTCTGCATGCGCAGAAGCTTCTCTGCATGTGCAAAGTCATCACATGCACCCATGAACCGGTAGCAAATATTTTAGAACCCACTACTGGAATAGATGTAGATCAAATGTCTAATTAGATTCATCCTTAAATTAGGGCTTGGACAAGATTCGTGGGCATTAGGGAATTTATGATTTTTCAGTTCCTTAATCTCTCCCTTCTCATTTATGTCCTTGTATCCAATAAGCCAATTTGAACAGTTTTCCAGCTACATAAAAGATATCAGCCGCAGAGGTTAGTGAGAAACAAACACTGGATGTGACATCATAAAAGAAATCTGAACAATCATATGGCTGCTAGCATGCTGTCTATGTGTTGTGGTTCAGCCTGGGACCCCTCCGGGAATGGCTGATTTGCTGTCGGCTTCCAGCTCAGAGGGAGAGGCTGAGGACCAGGAGGTGCAGACTGACGAGGAAGCGGAATCCCAGGCTGAAGAAGAAGGACAGCCAGAGTTCCACCAGGGGGAGCTCTCCCCAGCAAGCAGCCTGGATTCCCTGGGGGAAGATGCTCATGACATCATAGATATGCGACAAAGGAGAGCTAATCAGAGACGAACTCAATTGGCTAGGTATTTCCAGCATTAGAGGTCACAGCTGGGTTTGGGTGTGGTGCTTGGGAAAGGATAAAAGGCGGCCCCACCCTTCCTGGCTTGTGGAGTTTTATCTTGGAGATTCGTGAGACCTGTCTGTGAACTTTGGTGGCTACAATCCTGGTTTGTGCCTTGGACTATTGAAACCTTGGGGGGGTGTGCCAGCAAGAAGCTTGTGAAATTGACTGGACATCAGGACCCTGTTGTAACGTATTGTAACCTGTCTGCTGTGAAGACAGGTTTTCCTTTGTGCTTATTTTTTCCTGCTATAAAATACTTTTGGATTTTACCAGAGTGTCTGGCTGTTTTTTCAGTGGGTGTGGAGGTCTGGGAAAACCCAGACAGAACACTATGACACCATAAAATTGCCTCCTAGGATATCAGTGGAATAGGTTTAAAAAGAATTATGTTCCATGAATTAATAAACCTATAAAATAGTATTGTTTTATTAGTGTTTATTATTTATTACAGAAATTATTGTACTTACAAATCTTCACACTATTACAGATCTTCAAAGTCTCTTTATTCAATACAGCTATGACAATGGTTTTTTATTATTTTAAAACTTGGATTCCATATGCAAAACACAACAAATAAACAATGCATAGTGCCCTTGTTCAGAACATGTCATTATTTGAATAGGGTAGATGGCAAAGTTTCAGTATATAAAAGATCAGTAATAGCATCAACAATATTTACAGGCCCAAATAAATTTTCTGTGAAAAATTACTAAACAAAAGGAAGAAAACCAGGGCTATGATTATAGCCTGGCTGCAGTTAAGGGCTCAGTCCAAGCAAAGCCTATGAAGATGTTTAGGAAAACTGAATGCAGAAAAATGCTTTGCTATTTTGATAGCAAAACAGCAGGCTGTTGAAATGAACTACTGATATAAAGTTTTCTTCATAAACTCCTCTTGATCAGTAATATAGCATTTTTCTAGGATATTAATTAACAATTCAAAACATTTTTTCATCACAATGATTCATAGACATATCTGTGCCACAGATTACTGCAATCTTCCCTTTTCTAATTCTGCAGACTTCTATTGCACATTTCTCAATGTCACCAGTCTTTTTCTGCCTGGCTGACTCGATATCTCCACTTTCAAGTGTTGATAATAAAAAAAAGGCTTGTGGGAGCGTCTTTGTTGCCCTTCCTGTGCAAAATGCTATTTTAAAAGTAAGAGATAGTCTTTAGGCAATCAAAATTTCAAATCAAAATGTGGCATCATTAAATTCAACACAACGATACAAAGTTTACATGAGCTTTGTACAAATATTGACAGCAAAAGCATGTCATATTGAGCAGGGGATTATATCAAAAGCAAAGATTCCAGCATTGGTATGGGTGTGAAACAACAAACATTTTACTTAGCCAAAGACACAAAATGTGACCACACATCTACCCAGGTGTCACAAGAGCTAAATAAAAAGTGACTAAATCATTTTTTTTTTTTGGTTAGTATTGGAAATGGTTTTCTGGAAAATGCATACTTTTTGTTGGATTTGACACACGTGACAGCACTTTAAGTAAATGAGAGCCATACAATCAATTTGTGGTACTCTATTAATTTAATATATCCCTAAATTCAAGGCAGGTTTTGCACAATAGCCTCCATTGCAAAGCTTCCTGAATTCTGTTGTTCACATATATACTTAGCATACTGTTGGACTTCTTTCCTCTGTTCAACTCAAATCAACAATTTACCATGACTGCTTGGCTCCAGGATCATCATATTTTTTTTCTGAGATTTTGAACAACAGGTGGAATATGAGGAAGGGGAAGAGAAAGGAGACAGTTTCCATAGAGAGGGTGATGAGGGCATTATGATATAATCAGACATATGCTGGGATTCTTATTCACTACAATGCACAAAATTTTATACTCCAGGGAAATGTGCAATACGATAGATTAAATAAAATTTTAAGGCAACATAATGTAAGGTTTCTGGACTCATATTACGTCAGCAGTGGGTTGCTCCCAGTTCAGCGAACTGGTAATAGCGGCAGAAGGCTCTTCCCATCTGCCCAGGATGCTTCTGTGCATATATAGAAGTGTTGCACATGTACGAGTGAACTGGTAGGTATGGGATTTAGAACCCCTTACTGTGTTATATGTATGTCTTATGAAAAGCAAGGCAAAAGATGCTCTCATGACAATGAAGATATATAAACATTTAACCTGGAAAATAGCTAGACTTACAGTTCAAAACCTCATACAGAATATCACAGTTATTAAAGGTGTTAGTAATGATAAGAAACACAATCATTTTGTAAGCAATACTCAAAGTGATGTATATATCAGCACAAACTCTTTTCAATCAACAGAACCACTGACACAATTTTGCTTCCCCTATTTAAACTGTTGCAAAAGTTAGAGATCATAAATTTGATAGAAGCTGGTGCTAAGAACACATAAATTGCTGTCTTAAAGGTTCTTGTTTTGAATTAATTTTAAATTTTGGATTCAGATTTCTGAATTTCAAAGAAAAAACCTTTTTAGATATTATCACCTCAGGCAGTGCCAGCTACTCTCTCATGCTAATGCACTGCTACTGAGTCTACATGTTCAACTAAAAGATTGTTTTCACCTTACCCAGGCTACCACGATGCAAGAATACATTGTGTGGTATGACAGTCTTAAATATAATGGCATATGTTAGAAACAGCTAATAAAACCCTAAAAAGCTTGATAATCTTAAGGAAGCAGGGATGCTTCCTGGCTTGCATTGGAAATATTTAGAAACCTTTGACAGAAATATGGGACTAGGTTTAGACCCAGCAGAAGGTGTGGACCAAACCTTTTATGGAGTAAAATGGTTCCTTGCCCTACACATTTCTAATAGACATTTTTTTCTATTTTCATGATAAAGTAACTAAACGTACAGTTTAGAATCTCACACAGAAAACATTTTTATCTGTAAAAGATCTGGAACAAGCAGAAACATATTCTATATCTTAATTGCACATACAAATAAATGTAATTGCACATTACATTCAATAAATTATAGTAAGTGGTTGGCACTCCTGGTAGGGATTTAAGATTAAAATTTGGAAGGAGAAGTTATTAGCATCGATAAGTATCTTGGCTCTATATCCTTTTCCAGTTCTACCATTCTTTGATATTGTTACTGTTTTGTTGACTTATTTATAGTTTATTTATTCCGACTTTTGCTACAAAATCTGAGGCAGCACTACTAAGCCAATATCTCACTTAAAACAATTTTAAAGCATTAGAAAATGTTCGATATCGCGACAAAATCATTATTTCTGTTCTAGTTAACAGAATCCACCATTTGTTCTGTTCTTCAAACACGGTTTTGATGTCTAATGTAAACAAAGTATAGTGGAATTTTGTAGGCCACAACAAGAACATTTAACATAGATATTTAAAAGCATTTCATGAGAAAATATCATTTTAAGTGAAAAGTATACTACATTGTGCCTGACTGCAAAAATGGCATAAAATACAGAGCACGTTCCTTCTTTGCTTCCTGGGTCCTCCAATTAAATATTTATCACCTGAATGAAGTTTCACACTGATTCTAATTAGGTGCATAGAAAGGGCACAGTGGACAAATTATATAGCCCCTTGTAACAGATAAAGTGAGCAAATGTTAATTGCTTATACTATAGAACAAAATATTTTTTTATAATGCCAGTGTTATATGAAGTACAAATAGTATCTTACTGATTTAATGAGAAGAGTGAGAAAGGGGAAAGGTAATGATAATATGCAAACTACATTAACACTGTCATATAAATTTAATGCATAGCTTGTGTAAAATTATATAGTTGCTTTTCTATGGTATTTTGGTATATTTCATGAAATTGCCAATTAACGTTGATCAGATATTACGACGTGTACTTTTCATTTAGTTCCTGTGAATTTTCTATTTAGAAGAAAGCAGGAAGTACCTAGTTATGTCCATTCAGAATAATATAGCATAACAGTTGATGCAATCCCCCAACATATGGATTTTAGTGGGCTTTTAAAAAATATACTTACTAAATTAAGACTAAAGCTTAAATATTCTCAAATGATCATGAGTGATTTGTCAATATGAGTTTGAAATATTTTGGATACTTTCAAGAAAGATAATTTAAAATTCTATGCATTTCTTTAATACCATAAAAGAATTCTGTCTAGAATCTGATATATGCCTAATAAAAGGATTGTTGGTATTTGTTGAGTGAGATTGATTTTCTTGGGTATTGTAAGGCTATAGAGCTTAATTATAAGAGAGCATCTTGCTCTCATCAGTTTCCATTCATTTTCTCTCATCAAGATATTATTATTCCATGCACTAAGATAAAATTACTTTTTTCAGACAGAATGGCTTGATGACTATGGGATTTTTTTTTTTTAAAAAAAAGCTTCTAACTTTTAAGATTCTGGCATGTGTTATCTATATCTGTCATTCATCTCTATGAGAATTAAAATTTTACCGTACAATTGCATCAGCAGATGAGCATTCTTACATTTTATTTGAACAGAAGAGATTTTACATTATGAAATGTTTTGATATATTCAATGGGACAAAGTATTTGATTTAGCTGGATTGTAACTTAATTTTAATACAAGAGAGCAAAGTTTTCTGAAAGTAGTCCATCAGTCATTAAAAGCAGTGCCCCATCCTACTATGTAAGGTAATGTATATAAGGAAACCCTTATAAGCAAATAAAACAGACGTTGTACAAAAAAAAGATGTGTGTGTCAGAGCTCCAACAGCAACAGGGGTTGCCCATCTTGTTGGAATTTATACTTTTGTCCTAAACATATCAGATAATACCTAGGTTTGATATACTAGACCGAGGATACATTTTATGCAAATCAAATGATTGCAGTAATTTTTGTACCCATGCATATCATACATGTAAATCAAATCAAAATACTTTACATAATACCATTTAAAACTGTACACAGAAATTATTTTTTACCATGGAAGCAGTGTTTCAGTGATATGAGTTATTGGCACTTTCAGTAAATATAAAATGGGAATTCTTTGTAATGGTTAATTCTGCTGAGGTTGTAGTATGTGGATTTTCAATGGTATTTTAAGGATTGAGGTAAAAATACTGAAATTAGTCTTCTTCCATCTAATTAATAGTAGGATTGTAATTTCTTACCATAAACACATTAATTTTCTTGAAAGTGTAAAAAGGCCCATTTACAAAAAACATGGAACATACTCTTCAAAATAAGTGTTAGAGAGTATATATTAAATAGCAAAAGGTATCATTATAAACTGACATTTCTTTCATATTTTTATCTCGAGGCATATCATCATAAACAGAAGTTGTAGTTCAGATTTTTTTTAAAAATTATTTTTAGGATAAAAGAGGTAATTTTTTTCTGATAGTTTGATGGAAATGATTGTAGTAACAGCAGCAAAGAAAGTGTATATTCATCTTCTGGATCCCATTCCGTATAGTATATACAAAGGTACATAAGGAGGGGATTCTGCAAACATCCATAAAACAGTGAGTTTGCTGGTATATAATTCCTAATCTATTTGTGAGGGGTTTTAAGGAATAGATTAATTTATTTTCTTTCATTTGTCGTATAATATGGCGTCTATGGGTAACTGACTGGTGGAGCTAAAACAAGTGGAACTAAAATCCTCAAACAAGTAAGGATTCCTTTTTTATGGAATATCTATTTCTCTCTCTCTCTCCCTACACACTCCATTTCTCACATTCTTTTCTCTTTCTGCCCATCATTTCTTTCTCATCCAAGCATCCAACGGCAGGCAGTGTACAAGTACTTATTTCCAGAGATACGAAAGGATGTCTTGCAGAAAACTGTTCTAGTGACTTCATATGCTCTAACATGGAGTTGAGCAATGCCTTTTAAGTTGACATATTGCACTTGGATGGTAAGGCAATGGGAAATTATAAAATGCAGTTGAGATAGAAATAAATCTATTTTTAATGATCTGCAGTAGATAAATTTTCAATTGATGAGTTTATGCTGAATATTGTAAGGAAAATAGTTCCAAATTTTGATGACAAATTACGCCACTGAACTTTGTTGTTGACTGAGGAAGGAACTTGTTGTTGACCTTCCTCAGTCAGCAACAAGTTATGATAGCTGCATGCTGCTGATGATTGCCCATCCAGGTGTACCTGGTGAGTTACCTGCATCAGAGGCAATAGATCAGATGAATCTGTGGGCCATACAGATGTTTCTGAACAGTGATCCTCAACTTCCTTTATTGCTAACTATGCTGGCTAGTACTACAGTATAGAAGATTATAGCAAAAGGTCAATAATCATTTTTGCCATAGCCATCTAAGAGTCTCTTCTCTTTTTAATTCACCAGATATTGCAACATAACAAAATTGCAGGTATATAATAAAGAAATACATTAGCAGGAAAACTATTCTGTAGTGTTTTAAAATAAATTGGGAAGTAGTCCTCTTTATTGCTGAATTGTTAAAAGAACTACTGCATAATGAACATTAAATACACCATATGCTTTCTACAATCTAATTATAAGAAACAAAGAAATTCAAGCATGCTATCATTTCTTTATCAGAAATTGATCAAACTAGCAATTTTGTTTATAATATTCATAGATCCCTATAAATATAAATTATTGGCATGTAAATGAAATCCAATTATTTAAAGGAACATAAAAGATCAAGAAGACAACAGTTCAATATTTGACAAGTTAAAGAGAAAAAAAGTGAACATATTAATGTATAACTTCAACATTCTTAACTGTACCTATAACAATAACTTAACCTACTTAAATCTTCTGTCTTCATCCTTTTTCCATTTTGAGTAGTTGAGATGTTACACAAACAAACAAACAAAACCTACCTCTATACAATGGAGACAATGTGTACAAATTGATGCTTGCTGGTAGCCAGTCCCAGACTAATACTTAGCACTTAAACTAACATACCACATAATGTTAGAGCATAGAATTTAGAGACCAATTTAAGTTTGCTTTCACTTGGATAAGGCTGAAGGTATATTTGATGATGCACAGAAATTGCATAGTTACTGCAGTGTAATACAGCTATGACACAAAATGCCACCAAACTGCAAGGCTGGTAATTTTAAAGAACCAAGAACTTGATGCTTGAGTACCCAGATTATTGTCTCCTTTATAAATGGAAAATGTTTTTGTTGTGGTTGTGGATGTGGTGTCCGTCTTTTCCATTATTAGTATAGTTTCATTTCTGTCACCTGATTTCACACTAAAAACATCTGAAAAGAAACACAAAGAAAACAAATGTTATTTGGCAAACCATGTAAATTTAAAAAAAAAGATAATTTTAATGATTCCAATAGTCTCACATCTGAAAATAAGACCTGCAGTCTTATCTTGTATTTATGTATGCTCATTAATTTAATTCAATTTATAAGAAGGTTCAGGACTAATTTGATAGTTAATTTTATCTATGATGTCTTTCTGTTGAATAATTTGGAATGTGAAATATGTACAAAAATTGTAGAACAAAACATTCTGTTCTGTGAGTCAGAAAAAATAAAATAGAATCCAACATACATTTTTCCTGATAGATTAGTTTTTAAAGAATACATATAAATAGTTAATCATTGGCTTACTAATAATCTAATAAGCTAAAATTAATGGAAGAGCCACATTGACATTTGATTTTGTAACATATTCACATTTCAGTAATGAGGGGATTTGATTTCACTGAACTCCAATGCAACTGATTGCAGGGCATTTTTATTCAAAATAATAAAAATCAAATAAATATTAACTTTAAAAAAAATCCTTCCAATTGGGCAATTTTTTCATTTTTGTTACCTTAAATTTTGGTCCTTTAAACTCCCTAAACCAATGTTGGTGAACCTTTTTTGCTTCACATACTAAAAGGATATGTATGTGTGTGCTAGCATGTGTGCACATGGCCACACCCATTCCATCCCCCATGCTTTCCCTGTGTATGCGCACAATCCCCCAGTTCCCGTGCACTGAATCCTGGGACGGTGGAAAACAGCCCAATGGGCAAACCAGAAGTCCAGAAAAATGGACTTCTGATTTGCTCATTGTGCTGTTTTTTGCAATTCAGAGACTTTAGGGAAGCTTCCTGAAGCCACGGAGTGTGAAAAACAGCCCAATGGGCAAACCAGAAGTTTTTTGCACTCCAGAGACTTTAGGGAAGCTTCCTGAAGCCACGGAGTGTGAAAAACAGCCCAATGGGCAAACCAGAAGTTTTTTGCACTCCAGAGACTTTAGGGAAGCTTCCTGAAGCCACGGAGTGTGAAAAACAGCCCAATGGGCAAACCAGAAGTTTTTTGCACTCCAGAGACTTTAGGGAAGCTTCCTGAAGCCACGGAGTGTGAAAAACAGCCCAATGGGCAAACCAGAAGTTTTTTGCACTCCAGAGACTTTAGGGAAGCTTCCTGAAGCCACGGAGTGTGAAAAACAGCACAATGGGCAAACCAGAAGTTCATTTGCTGAACTTCTGGTTTGTTCATTGGGCTGTTTTTCACACTTCAGGAACCTTCCCCGAAGCCTTCAGAGTTTGAAAAACAGCACAATGGGGGAAATGGAAGAGCGTTTACTGAACTTCCAGTTTTTCTGTTGGGAAAATTAATGGAAGCTTCCCTGAAGCCTCTGGAGTGCAAAAAAAAAGCACAATGGGCAAACCAAGAGTCCATTTTTACAAAGTTCCAGTTTGCTACTGAGCATTTTTTTTTGCAATCTGGAAGCTTCCCTGAAGGCTCCAGAGGGCGAATCGCCTTCCCCAAGGCTAAAAATCATGCCTCACGTGCCCTCCCATATGGTTTCACATGCCACCTGGGGCACACATGCTATAGGTTCACCATCATGGTCCTAAACCATCATATTGGATACTCCCAATTATTTTTGTGACATCATGTCATCACCACAGATCATAAGCTGTTTTTAATAGTGTTCTTTCAGCTCTTCAGCTAATTATTGAACATTAAGATGATAAATGGTACTAAAATTAATTTTATATTAGCTAATTTAAAACAAATATATTTTCTATCAAAGCTTGCCTACCCATCCACTTTGGGAGTATGACTTTAGCAAGCCATTCATCCCTTCACCTGAAACAAGTCTTCACATCACTAACTATTGTTTGATAAGTTGTTGAATCAGGTTGCTATGTATCATGAGAAATTGCCAGAGGTTGTAAGCCCTTTGTTCCACTATAAGTCTTAGAGTGAACACTCCTTAGTTCTAAAAATGTTCAGAAAAATATTAATACAATGTACATTCATCAAATTAGAAAGAGGACTGAAAAGGGGTGAATACAAAAAGCAAAATGGGAAGAGACAATAAAAGAACAGAGGAAAAAAGTAAAAGAAAAAAGAGATGAGTATAAAAAAGTTTGATGGAAATGAGGTGAGCAGAAGAAATCTGAGACAAATTGGAGAGCAGAAAGCAAGAAAATCAAATTGGTCAATAAAAAAGGGTAACGGCATGAAAATAAATGAAAGTGGCAGCTTTAGAGAGGGCTGGATGATAGGAATGGGAGGAGGAACCAGATTCTGTTTTTTTCCCCCTTGAAAGATGTCTAAATAGACCAGTGAAAGGCTGCAAAAAAATTTACTAAGCAAGGCTTATTTTGTGGGTGTGGCTTGCTGGTCATGTGACCAGGTGGGAGTGGTTTGATGATCATGTGAACAGGGGTGGCTTAAAAATAATGTGACTGGCTTAAAGGTGGCCAACTTGATGTCACTCATGTCAAGGGTTTGTGTTAGGGTTAGGTTAGTGTGTCTGGTCTTTTCTCACCTCAAAAAGATACAATTTCCCTATCTATTTACTATTACCAAACATCCAAAATATACTATGTAATTCTATATATATGCCATATGTATACATATATATTACATGCAGGCACACAAATATATACATTATCTACTATATAAACTGTATGTGTATGTATATTCTATATAACTGTATGTATATTCTAAAATTATACACATTCAACCTCATTTACTGCAATAGGAAAAACATATTCAGAGCCCTTCCCCAAAAAATCAAAAAATTTTCTACCGGTTCTACATACTGACCCAAATTTTTCTACTGGCTCTGTGTACTTGATCGTACCCATAGGAGCCCATCATTGAAATAGACCTATGTTGGCAATATATTTACAGTGGTTTTGAAAAATGTATGGGAATGAAAAGAGAAAGAACTATATTTTGTCTTTGTGATCTAAACTGAAAAGTATGGCCCTTTTATGTCCTTAAAATATAATATTTCAATTAGTTTTCCTTGGAGATGCTTTTATCAGCTTCTGCCTTACTTCCATGAAATAGCATTCTCTGATATCTGAATGGCTCCTCCTAGACTTCCATGAGCCCATTAAAACAAGGTTATTCCATCAGGCCTTGGGGTTAGAAAGTTGCTAATGGAAGGTATCTGAGTTGACTCAATTAATTAATATGATTCATAGGGCCAGTGCTGTTTGGATATTATTTTACTGTACAGTTTTAGCCTGACTTATGGAACATAGATGTATGCTACCTGGAATTGTTTGCAATTACAACTGACTAGAAACTCAGTAAAGCAAATATTTTAAATTCAATAAAAATATGAGGTAGTAGAAATATACAAAACAACAATTGAATTAAAACATAGATTTCATTGAACAACTATATTTTAGGTTTATGCTAATAATTTAACCTATCCTTTCTGAGTTAAACCCACCTCTGTCGTCAGGCATGGGGGAATTGAGATATTCCCTTCCCCCTAGGCTTGTAAAATTTATGCATGGTATGTCTGTATGTATGATTGGTTTCTTAAATTGGGGGTTTTTACATTATTTTTTATATTAGATATGTACATATTGTCTTTTTACTGTTGTTAGCCGCCCCGAGTCTACCGAGAGGGGCGGCATACAAACAAACAAACAAATAAATAAGTAAGTAAGTAAATAACTAAGTAAGTAAATAACTAAATAAATAAGTAAATAAATAAATAGTTGCATAAGCTAATTTTTGTAACTGTGGCACCATAATAAGAGACTAGCAGTAGATCTGAGCCCTCTAGCAAAAAAATAAGAGACATTCTATCAAGTATTCATATCTTAAACTATGGCTGGCTTTCTATGTAATGACAAACATTGTGAATTTTATTGCTTGATATGAAAGAAGCCAATAGAATTATATGAATATAAACTCCTGCTACATTGTTCAATTTCCCACTCCAGCATTTTCTCATTAGCAAACCTCAAAGTGAGATGATCTGGAGCACATCACTAAATTCCACTGTTGAGATTACTAATGCGTGAATTACTGCTACCAGTGCAACTCATCTGATTGCAGTAAAATTGTCTAAGTCAGGAAAGTTTAAAATGGTGAAATGGTAAACAGTTACGTAATTGCAGGATGGAAGCAAGAACTAAAAGTTTCCCGCCATGAGACAATGTCTTGCTTGGGGAGAAAGATGGGCATTTATTTATTTATTATTTATTTATTTCTTAGATTTGTATGCCGCCCCTCTCCGTAGACTCGGGGCGGCTAACAACAGTAATAAACAGCATGTAACAAATCTAATGTTTAAAATAATTTAAAAACCCTTATTAAAACCAAACACACACACAAACATACCATGCATAAATTGTATAGGCCTAGGGGGAAAGAGTAGTTCAGTTCCCCCAAACCTGATGACAGAGGTGGGTTTTGAGGAGCTTACGAAAGGCAAGGAGGGTGGGGGCAATTCTGATCTCCTGGGGGAGCTGGTTCCAGAGGGTCGGGGCTGCCACAGAGAAGGCTTTTCCCCTGGGTCCCACCAGACAACATTGTTTAGTTGACGGGACCCGAAGAAGACCGACTCTGTGGGACCTAACCGGTCGCTGGGATTCGTGCGGCAGAAGGGGGACCCGGATGTATTCTGGTCCGATGCCATGAAGGGTATGGGTATAAGGCTAATGGCAGACAGAAAAACTAGAAATTTCCCCCATGAGGAGGTGATCCATTGAATTCAGTTAAGGTGAATCATGGTCTGGAGAGCAAACAGAGAAACAAACCAAGGAGAAATAATTTGCATGTTTAGCTCAGAAAGAGGGAGAGGTGATGTTGCGTGTAAAGGCAAAGGGAGCATATTTTGCAAGGAATTCAGTGATGATATAGAATGGATTTTTTTAAAAAAAAATACAATGTGGTCATTAAGGAGACTCTTCGGGAATGTGTGGAAGAAAATAGAACTTATGAGCATTCTTTGTGGCTCCTGAAAAACACCTCTACTTGCTCCCATTGTGAAAATATCCTGTTTTCCCAAGAACAACAGTCAGATGCACTTCTACACCAAAATAAAATTGGAACACTCAAGATGTTTTACAGATTTTCAGACAATTATCAACCAATTATGTCTCTCATAGTAATTAGAAATCATGTCTGGATCTCTATAAGATAGATGTGTCCCTTCCTTGTGCCTATCTGAGAAGTTAGATTCCAACAATGTAGCTGCTTTATTGCAACTTCTAGTCAGACTAAGGATACACTGTGTTTCCTACATTTCCTTCCAGTATAAGAATACACTCTTGCTCTGTCACCTCTTCCTATTTCAGGGAGAAATGGGGGAGATTTGAGGTAAAATATATTCTAAACACCCAGAAAGCTTAAATATTAGAGTCATTTAAAAGACCATCTGGATACATAATGTTCTTAGGGATGCTTCAAGGAAATACACATATCCTCCTCCTTTGATCATTCCATTTGCATTTTTTTTTTTTGCAAACCCACATTTTTGAACCAGCTGTTCAATAAAGTTTTAGCACTTGTCAGTAGTTTTGGATGCTGGGAAGGAAAGGTGGGGCAAGAGAAAATTACATGAGTGAAGAGAGGGACTGCATCACGGAGAAAGGAGCACAGTTCTGAAAAGATGGAGATTGCTGCTGAGGAAGGGAAGGGAAGAAGGGAAGAAGGAAGGAGGGAAGGAAGCAAGAAAAAAGGGAGGAAGGAAAGAAAGAAAGAAAGAAGGAAGGAAGGAAGGAAGGAAGGAAGGAAGGAAGGAAGGAAGGAAGGAAGGAAGGAAGGAAAAACATAACCTCCAGTGTCAGGAAATTTAGACATGGTGTACAATTCAGAAAATGGTGTAAATCAGCTTAAAGGAAAGAAATAGAGATGAAGGAAATGAAATAAACTGGAAGTAGGAGAGGAATAAACCAGTAGTTCCAGGTACATTGGAAGGGAAAAAGTAGAACTGGGAGTGCATATTTGTAAGAAATAAGCTGAGAACTAGAAATAGATAATTGCATAAAAACTCAACTTAGTTTCAAGACCACAATTAATTAGTTTATCGAAGAGGGTCAAGAAAAAAAACCTACAAGTTTATGCCATTTTGGGCAAAACCACTTGCATATTGATATTGGTAATGGACAATTGACTGGGCAATATTCAGAGTTTCTCTGAGCTTTATCATAACATCAACTTTATTTGGAAAGACAATTGGCTTATTGGATAATAATAACTATTTAGAAGAACCAGATTGTACCATCCCTGGTTTTGTTTTTTGTTTTAACTATAATGCACTTCCAGGCATAATTCCTTGCCCTCATAATGGTCTTTATTGAAAAAAGAAAAAAATTGATAAATATTTATGGGTGCAAATAATACTAAAAAAAGATGGAGAGTCTTATTAGAATAAATAACTTAAATGGGCCAAAGTCTTGTGAAATTAAACAAATTCTCCAATTGTAGCAACCTTCCTGATTCCTTGGGGACACAGCCCACAGACTGCTGTTTAATGTAGGGTTACAAAATTCAAGAATTTTCTGATTATTTTCCTGTCATCTATTGTTTGTTTGGATTTTGGCAAACCAGGCTTGATATCCTTATTTTAACAGAATTTTAAAATTCTAAAATATTATTGTGTGAATAATATAGACAGCTTTGTTATTATTCAAAATATTTGTATACCATTTCTCATTACTATAAAGTGTTAATGTTTAATTTTTGAGTCAGCAAATCATGAAATCTTTCACCAATTTCTATTGTTATCTACAAAAGACAGTTTCTAGAGACCATCAAATTCTCCCTTGACCATTTCAACAGCCCTTTTTCCATCGCAGACCTGTGCTAGCTGTAGGCATTTTTTATGACAGTTTATATTTTGATTTCATAAACATTAGCGCCTACAGCAGAACCTTGAAAGCAGAGGAAAGGTTTAAAAATAAATCATGGAAATATTTTTCTGAATGCACCTGGCCTTTCTTTCCATCACCGTCATGCTGTCAGCTGTGGCAAAAGCCCTATTTCTCCATCCTTTTATATCACCCGAGCCTGCTGACTTCAGCTCTCTAGAGCCTACAGATTAAATAAAGACTTCACAAAGTTAAATCTATTCTCTTTCACTTGACCATATCCAGGGTTGTAACTTGATTTGCTGCTCCAAATTGGCTAGGATGGGAACTATTAATTCATTTATTCTCCTGTTATTGACTTAAGCAAACATCTAAAGTAAAACTGAATGCTATCTGGAAAAAAAGAGAAGAAAATGTAGGCCTGTTGGCATTTTAACAGGCTTTTCCTTCAGTACTACAACACTCACTTAATGCACTATATAACAAGCATTAAATAATACATCAGGAAAACCTGCTTTTAACCTTCCTAGGGAAAAATTCCTAATGTTAGTTTTCTCTTTCACTGTAGTTTCATAGCAATTTCTTTTATGGCCTGCTGGCAATTAAAAGATAGGTTAGATGTGCCAACAGGGCATTTTGTAAATCTCTGTTTAAAAATTAAATACATGTTGTTTGATAAAGTACTGTTATTGTATAAAGCTATCTTTTCAGTGGTAAAGCTTAAGCTTAGCAGGATTGCAATGCTTTACTTATCTTGCTTGGGAATTATTCCCAAGACACATACATAGACACAAAGAAGACAGAAAAGTGCAAAACAGCCTCCTCTTAAATATCAAACCTATTAGGAGCAAATACCTGAGAGAATGTAATAGTGGTTTTCAGATACTCCCTAGGCTATACTTATAAATAACTTGAAATGCAATCATGAGCTATAATGCTGCCCCAATGGAAAGCGTGAATTTGGCAGGACTCTGAAAACAAATGGAGGCAACTCTCTCCAATAGAAGAAGAAGAAAACTAGACGGATTTCACAAGGAGTGAATCTATTTTCGCTTCATTGCACTTTTGCATCTGTTTTTATCCATATGCTAATTCTATTTACATATTAAACAAATGATTCAAGCAGATCTTTTCCAGATAGGATTTCAATATGCATTTTAATGCTTACCTTTTTATCAAAGTAAATATTTAAATATTTAAAACTCTGTGGTCTTAGAAACATAGAAACACAGAAGACTGACGGCAGAAAAAGACCTCATGGTCCATCTAGTCTGCCCTTATACTATTTCCTGTATTTTATCTTACAATGGATATATGTTTATCCCAGGCATGTTTAAATTCAGTTACTGTGGATTTACCAACCACGTCTGCTGGAAGTTTGTTCCAAGGGTCTACTACTCTTTCAGTAAAATAATATTTTCTCACGTTGCTTTTGATCTTTCCCCCAACTAACTTCAGATTGTGTCCCCTTGTTCTTGTGTTCACTTTCCTATTAAAAACACTTCCCTCCTGAATTCTTTCCAAGTATTATTTAAAGCAGGCTAGTGAAAGGTAGCCTCCGTGATAAGATGCTTTGTGCTGCAATTGCATTGGACGTGAAATGACCATTCGGACACCAAGGTGAATAATAAAGGGAGTCACTTTATTAAAATATTAACAGAGAGACCTGCAGAAGTCGCTAAATGGGGTGGAATTTTCTCAATATAGCCTTCTTGGGCAATTAATGGGCGTAACTCCATGCCCGGGCAGGGTGAGGCATGACTAGCATGTAAGCCATGCCCCAGGGATGTAGGAGGGCTCACCCCAATGACCCAGAATGGGAAATGACATAAGTGAGCCCCAAGGGCACCCCACTTTTACCCCTCCGGCTGGTTAGGTAGCATAAGCTGTGCAACAGAGGAGCCCATCATCTTCCAAAATATGCCCATGGGAGAACACACAGTTGCTACTGATACCCTTTCTGCCCCATTTCTGCCATATAGTGACCAATTTTATTAAGCAACAAATTGACGAATCAATAGTCTATATACAAATAGAGGCACCCCATAACCAAAATTCCTTCCCTGTCTTCCAGGATGGAGTAGGTGAAAACACAATCTGGACTAAAAATGTGCTGACATTGGAAAATATTCCTACTCAGCCCCCAGATTGGGCGACCATTAAAACACCCTGGAATGAGCGGAAGGTGGGTGGATGTCTGCAGGTGAAGCGAGCCGGCTGGAAAGGAAGGCGTGGGTGGCTAGCAGGCCCTAAAGTAGGTCAGTAGCCCCACCACACCTCCCTACAGCCCGTGCTGCTCGACAAAGATTCTGGGCGTTCGCACACAACCGCGCAAGAATGCCAGCAGCAAATTGGGTGCTGAGTTGCTTCGCACCATCTGCATATGACGGCCAGGTGTTAGATCGCCCAGCCTTTCAATAGTGATGTTATATAACAAGAGATGCTTCACTACTGTTATTTCATTTTGGGATCACTAATTAAAATTGGTTTTACGCCTCCAGACAAAGATCTCTGAAAACAAGAATGAACAGTTCTTGTTGAATTGAATGAACAGTTCTTTATTTTATTTATATATTTATTTATTCTTTGTCCAATATACACTACATATGGAATGAAATAGACATTAAGTAGTATATATAGGGATAGTAAGTAAAAAAGAAGAGGAGTGGATGAGAGGGAGAGAATATATAAGATATATGAGAAAAGGAAAGGTAATTGGACAGGGGACGTTAGGCACATCAGTGCACTTATGTACGCCCCTTAAAAGGAACATGTTGCATTGGCCGGGAATCGAACCCAGGCCTCCTGCGTGGCAGGCGAGAATTCTACCACTGAACCACCAATGTTCTTGTTGAATTGAATGAACAGTTTTTAAATAACCCCAACCCTTTTCCAAATGATGCATTATCTTGACATCATGACCACTACTAATCATTTTCAAATGTGGCTGGAACAGGCAAATGGGAAAAACGAAAGAGTCTGCTTCTTAGAATGAAAGTAGCAATTACAGAACCCTCAAACTTCTCTGCCTGTGATATTCATTATACAAGTCTGATGTCCTAATGAATTCCTTTCTGACAAGGACTTGGTTGAGCTACGTCAATTGATATGCATTAATGCAACAGTATGTGTGATTAATAAGCATGGTTTATGGATTTTGTCTGTTAATTGTTGATAAATTTTTGTCTTCAGAATAGAAACAGAATGGACCCAAGTTCTTTTCTTCTCCCAGTTTATTGTTTTGGCCAACATATGGGAACAGTGAATTAAAAAAGAATCTATTAAACAGATACATACTGTATGTCTTGATATGTTTACAGAAGCTAAGGGAAAATAGTGAATACAGAACAAATCTGGAAAACTCCAGTAATTTCTGCTCTATATCACTGCATGTTTTTACTTGAACACCCATAAATCTCACTTCCCATTTCATTGAGATTTTGAAAAGTATATAAGAGCCCAAACTAACAGTAAATTTTCATTGTAAAGATACAGATTAATCTCTCATTTTTTATTCATTATTTAACAAATTCATTCAATTAATTGATTTTATGTTTATTAACATTCTTTGTTTCAATTGCTCTTCATGGTATTTTTCTGAAAAGTATAAAATTATGAATAGTTGATACATATTTTTGAGCAAATGTTGCATGAATCATTAAGATGGCACTGGGCCAATTTGTTTATTTATTTATAAGACTTATTAGCTTGCCCATTTTATGTGCTACAATTCTTGATAGCTCAGAAAATGAAGAACAGAAATATGCAATAAAAACTCCCGAAAAGCAAACACTTTCCCCTAGATCCTCTTTTCATTTTCTCAGTTTCTGGATTTATCTCATTCTACTCCGATGCCTGCAGAAATGGCACTTCTTGAAAGGCCTCCAAATAAATTATATTTATATGAAAAATAGAGTTCTGCTCTTTGGATCCTGCTTAAAATTATTTCAATATTTATTTTAAAAGCTATAAAAAATCAATACAGACATCCATATAATTCTTCTCAGAGTAGCACAACTGTGGAATAAGCTAGCCTAAAGTAACACATTAAAACCTATATAAGGGTGAAAAATCTGTGATAGGACTGTTAATGAAACACAACATGTCAACTAATTTGACCATAAAAACACAGTTGATAACAGAGTTATACTGAGAGAACCATATCAAAAGATAGTAATAGATTGGCTGCCATATTACCAAATTCAAAGTAGATACAAAAAGGACTTGGTGAAATCCGGAATATGTAAAAAACAAAATGAAATAGACAAAATATTGACAGGATCTGATTAAAAATTTATAACCAAAATGTATACTTATCTACTAAATCATGAAAACATCGAAGAAATAGTTAAACCTAATATGATAGCTTGGATGACCAACTTTGGCTATGCAATTCAACTAGAAGACTGGGAAAAACTATGGTCAGTTAACTATAAGATGACTTTGTCAACACCATACAAAGAAAATCTTTATAAAATGTTCTTCCGATGGCATTATGCGCCAGCGTGCTTAGCCAAAATGAATGTAAATATTAGTAACAAATGTTGGAAATGTAAAAAAGAGGTAGGAACATACTACCACATATGGTGGCAATGTAAGGAAGCAAAAAAAATTTGGATCCAAATTCGGAAACGGATGGAAGAAATACTGGGCTATAAACTTGAGATAAAACCGGAAATGTATTTATTAGGCATAATCAGAGGCAAACATAGCAAAGAAAATTACTACTTAATAAATCACTTACTTACTGCTGCAAGATTAGCATATGCACAAGTATGGAAACAAGAAAAGACTCCAAACGAAGAAATGGTGATTTAAAAAATATTAGACTGCGCCAAATTTAGCAAATTAACATACGAGATACAAAACCAACAAAATAAGGACTATTACAAAGTGTGGGAAAAAATATACAACTGGGTGGAAGTTAAGAAAAAGGTATAGCAAATAGAATTGTAAAAAATAAATCTTGTAAATATATAAATCGTAAATGTTCAATGTTGTATTTATTTATTTATTATTTTATTTATTATTTGGATTTGTATGCCGCCCCTCTCCGAAGACTCGGGGCAGCTCACAACAAGTGAAAAGCAATCCAATACATAATCCAATTAATTAAAATATTGAAAATTTTTAAAAAACTCATATACTAAAATACATACACACAAGCATACCATATATAAATTCAACGTGCCCAGGGGGAGATGTTTAGTTTCCCCATGCCTGACGGCAAAGGTGGGTTTTGAGGAGTTTGCAGAAGGCAGGAAGAGTAGGGGCAGTTCCGATCTCCGGAGGGAGTTGGTTCCAGAGAGTCGGTGCCGCCACAGAGAAGGCTCTCCCCCTGGGGCCCGCCAACTGACATTGTTTAGTTGACGGGACCCGGAAGAGGCCCACTCTGTGGGACCTAATCGGTCACTGGGATTCGTGCAGCAGAAGGCGGTCTCGGAGATATTCTGGTCCGATGCCATGAAGGGCTTTAAAGGTCATAACCAACACTTTGAATTGTGACCGGAAATTGATCGGCAGCCAATGCAGACTGCGGAGTGATGGTGAAACATGGGCATACCTAGGTAAGCCCATGACTGCTCTCGCAGCTGCATTCTGCATGATCTGAAGTTTCCGAACACTTTTCAAAGGTAGCCCCATGTAGAGAGCATTACAGTAGTCGAACCTCGAGGTGATGAGGGCATGAGTGACTGTGAGCAATGAGTCCCGGTCCAGATATTGTATGTATTGTATGATGTCTAAATGTTTGTATGTTAAACAAAATAAAAATAAATTTAAAAAAAAGATTTTGACATGTTTGTACATTTGAAACATGATACTTATCTATCAGAATACATGATATTTTATGAACAAACCTCAGCTGGCACATCTTGTCTGATCTCAGAACTAAGCAGGATTTGGCTGCTTAGCACTTTAATGTGAGAAAAGAAGAACGAGAAGACAGTGACAAACCACTTCCATATTGTTGCCAACAAAACTGGAGGGTTATCAGGAATCAAGTTCAACTTGAGGGCATCTCTATCTGTCTAGTAAATATATGACACCACCAAGATTGAAACGGAATAGAAAGTCCATGGTATTGGACAATCTATAGGGCTGGAAATGCAGATATCTCTTAGCAACTCCACTTCTCACAATCCTATCCTTAATGTTTCTGTCTGTTAAAAAAAGAAATCAGCAGGGGAGGGTGTGTCTGTTCTCTGCCAAACGGGTGTTTTTGTGAGATCCATAGGAAGCTGCAAATATGACATCAAGTGAGATTGGTTTAGTTCTGCTTGTATGGGGGATTTTAAAAAGTATAACTATTTCTGATATTTTTACTTCTAACAACATTTATTTATTATTATTTAGTGTATGGCCGCTACGATCATGCATTTTATTGCATATAAATGCAAATGGGCATATTATTGCACATAAATAAAAACATAGCAGCATGTAAATATAAATACCAGTGAAAATTACATGCCAAAATACATTTTGTATGTATGTATGTATGTATGTATGTATGTATGTATGTATGTATGTATGTACTGTATGTATGTGTATTACAAGGCAAAGGTTGCAGGTTCAAGTCCCAGTGGGTATGGCTAGCTGATGAGGCCAAAATAAGGCCGAAATAGATCTATCCTAGTCTCCCTTAATTTTCAAATTCAGCAAAAAAACATGTGACACATACAGATAGAATTGTCGGCTATCAATAAAATGAACTGCCTTGGAAATGGCCCTGGGTTGGCCGAGAGGCAAACAAGGAGCTGTGATGTTCCTTCAATACACCAGGGTGATTTGACACAAAAATATGTAACCCTTCCCTGGTGCAGAGCTGAAGGGATTGGATACTGTAGCCTAGAGGATAATTCTCTGCCTTACAAGGCAAAGGTTGCAGGTTCAAGTTCCAGTGGGTATGGCTAGCTGATGAGGCCAAAATAAGGCCGAAATAGATCTATCCTAGTCTCCCTTAATTTTCAAATTCAGCAAAAAAACATGTGAGATATATATATACACACACACACACACAGAGAGAGAGAGAGAGAGAGAGAGAGAGAGAGAGAGATGTATAAAAATTCACAATAAAATTAATATTAGAAGAAATATCACTTAAGTTCCTTAAAACGTCCATTTAGATTTCTTTAAAATTCAAGCCTATATAAAAAAGAATAAGCGGCAGAGAAATTAAATAACACACACTAATCTATCCTTGTTTGTACTAACTTTAATTATTGTACAGCTTTCAGAAAATTCTTTGTTTTGCCAACTCTTGAGGCTTTGGTAATAAACTTCCCTGATTCCAATCCACCATTGGATTTTATTAATTAATTAATTAAATTTTCATGCCAACCATCTCACTGATACAGCAGTTCTGGGTTGCTAGATACCAGTTGTAGGGAATTTTGTTTTGTTCAGGCATTGCTGCAGTAACCAAAGTGAACATAATCAGTAGTCAACAAGGTAGCCTGAGTTGTTTTCTAGGAGTGATGCAAAGAGCTTACAAATTATTTGCAGTTTTGTATTTTCTCTAGTTATGACATAACACAAACCCAATTTATTTAATACAAAGGCTGAATAATAAATCTCATCTGAGGTGATATTGTAACAAATGCTGCCAACATTTTTTAAGGTTTTCACTCATGTATGAGAATAAAGAAATATAATTTTCATATTGTGTGATAAAACTCTATCAGCTTCCCCCCTCTTTCTCCCCAAAGGAGTTAACCCTCAGATCTGATTACAATATCATAAAGAAATAACCATTTTCTCTTAGAACAAATCATTGAAAACCAGGAGGGAGATAATAACCTCAAACTTTCATTGTGAAAACAAAACAAGATACAATCTGAACTTTAGGTTGTTGAAATCCGTTTCAAAGTTATATGGAAACAAATTATTTTTATTTGTTTCTATCATACAAAGCATGATAGAAACATAGAAACATAGAAGATTGACGGCAGTAAAAGACCTATTGGTCCATCTAGTCTGCCCTTATACTATTTCCTGTATTTTATCTTAGGATGGATATATGTTTATCCCAGGCATATTTAAATCCAGTTACTGTGGATTTACCAACCACATCTGCTGGAAGTTTGTTCCGAGCATCTATTGCTCTTTCAGTAAAATAATATTTTCTCATGTTGCTTCTGATCTTTCCTTTTACTAACTTCAGATTGTGTCCCCTTATTTTTGTGTTCACTTTCCTATTAAAAACACTTCCCTCCTGAACCTTATTTAACCCTTTAACATATTTAAATGTTTAGATCATGTCTCCCCTTTCCCTTCTGTCCTCCAGACTATACAGATTGAGTTCATTAAGTCTTTCCTGATACGTTTTATGCTTAAGACCATCCACCATTTTGGTAGTCCATCTTTGGATCTGTTCAATTTTATCAATATATTTTTGTAGGTGAGATCTCCAGAACTGAACACAGTATTCCAAATATGGTCTCACCAGCGCTCTATGCAGCGGGATCACAATCTCCTTTCTACTTGTTATACCTCTATCTATACAACCATGCATTCTACTTGCTTTCCCTACCACTTGACCGCACTGTTCACCCATTTTGAGACTGTCAGAAATCACTACCCTTAAATCCTTCTCTTCTGAAGTTTTTGCTAACACAGAATTGCTAATAAAATACTCAGATTGAGGATTCCTTCCCCACAAGTGCATTATTTTACATTTGGAAACATTAAACTGCAGTTTCCATTGCTTTGACCACTTATCTAGTAAAGCTAAATCATTTGCCATATTACACACGCTTCCAGGAATATCAACCCTATTGCATACTGATAGTATGTTAGAAACCCATTTTATTCTTCACACAACAAGCTGTCCAAAATTTCTGACTTTACATTGAGAAAGCTGATTAATATTTTATTGCATTTCATTGTAAGTCCTCAACTTACAATTAATTTAATATTTTTCAAAATTACAAAATCACTGAAAAAAGTGACTTATGACCAGTCCTTGCACTTATGACAATCACAACACCCTCACAGTCATGTGATCAAAACTGGGTTCTCTGATTGCCATTTGTGACCTTCCCAGCTAGCTTTGAACAAACTAAGTCAATGGAGAAGGTGTATTCACTTAATGTTCACATAATTCACTTAACAAATGTTTTGATTCATTTAATAACCATAGCAAAAAGGCTACAACTCACTTAACAACTGCCTTGCTTAGCAGCAGAAATTCTGTCTATCTGTAGGACTATCTATATATAAATGCATTATACAGTGGTACCTCTACTTACAAACTTAATTCATTCCGTGAATTCTTAAGTTCTTAAGTAGAAAAGTTTGTAAGAAGAAGTAATTTTTCCCATAGGAATCAATATAAAAGCAAATAATGTGTGCGGTTGGGGAAACCACAGAGAGGGTGGAGGTCCTGTTTCCTCCCAGGAGATTCCTAGAGAGGCCCCATGGAGGCTTCTCTCTGCTTTTTCCATCCCTGTTTCCTCCCAGGAGATTCCCAGAGAGGCCCCACGGAGGCTTCTCCCTGCCTTTTCCGGTTACAGTTTTGGAGGCTTGGGTTTGTAAGTAAGAAAATGGTTCTTGAGAAGAGGCAAAAAAATCTTGAACATCCGGTTCTTATCTAGAAAAGGTCATAAGTAGAGGTGTTCTTAGGTAGAGGTACCACTGTATTACCAACAGGGAGACATTATATTACCAATAAGGAGACATTTCTCTTCATGATTTAGTGCACTAAGCTTGGCAAGTAAGACTTGATTGTTACAGTAAATATAGCAGTGCACAGTGTAAATAGGAAAGAAGCTATGAAGACAAGAAGACAAGTAATTAATAATTTTACCTCAAATTAAGTTATTTACATGGAGAAGGCAATGGTCATGACCCTAAAAGTACTTATTCACTCTAAAGTATCCATTATATTTAATGAATACTTAGTGGTATTGCCAATACTGAAGGAGTAGCTTCTGTGGCTACATAGAGATGTTGCTGTCTTTTACAAAATTCTGTCTGTCTAAGCCACTATATTGAAGACATCTGTTAGAGATCATTCTAAAACTAGAAGATGCGATCAAGATGCAATAAAAAGTTTAGTAATAATTTAAAATGCCAAACTGATGACTTCATTGTGATGATTTCATTATATCCAAACTAAGTTATATTTTCAGCTAAAATGAAATAATAATGCACTTTTTTTGGGGGGGGGGATGCATTTCTGTAACAATTTTTACTGCCTTTTATGCAGTACAAAATAGCATGGTTCCCTTCTGTAGGAAATGAACATTATTTTGTTTATTTAACTTGATATGCTGCTGACTATCTAAGCCTCTCAGCAATTTATACTTTTGTTTGATTTTGTGTTCTTTACAGCCTTTATGCAAGTAAAATTACATTTGCAGGAACAATAAACTTCCACTAGTAAACAATGCTTTGCAAGTTTATAAAGCCTTTATGTTAAGATAAAATGTATTTGAAGGACACAGAAAGGGAAAATGACAATTCTATGTGAACTATCTTCTCTATTACATTGGAACAGTGGTCCCAATGTTTTTGACACCAGGGATCATTTTTGTGGAAGACAATTTTTCCATGGACCAGGGGGAAGATTTATTTTTATTTTATTTATTTATTTGTCAAACAATTATAGGGTGATAGAAACATAGAAACATAGAAGTCTGACGGCAGAAAAAGACCTCATGGTCCATCTAGTCTGCCCTTATACTATTTTCTGTATTTTATCTTAGGATGGATATATGTTTATCCCAGGCATGTTTAAATTCAGTTACTGTGGATTTATCCACCACGTCTGCTGGAAGTTTGTTCCAAGGATCTACTACTCTTTCAGTAAAATAATATTTTCTCATGTTGCTTTTGATCTTTCCCCCAACTAACTTCAGATTGTGACCCCTTGTTCTTGTGTTCACTTTCCTATTAAAAACACTTCCCTCCTGGACCTTATTTAACCCTTTAATATATTTAAATGTTTCGATCATGTCCCCCCTTTTCCTTCTGTCCTCCAGACTATACAGATTGAGTTCATTAAGTCTTTCCTGATACGTTTTATGCTTAAGACCTTCCACCATTCTTGTAGCCCGTCTTTGGACCCGTTCAATTTTGTCAATATCTTTTTGTAGGTGAGGTCTCCAGAACTGAACACAGTATTCCAAATGTGGTCTCACCAGCATTTTATATAGCGGGATCATGATCTCCCTCTTCCTGCTTGTTATACCTCTAGCTATGCAGCCAAGCATCCTACTTGCTTTCCCTACCGCCTGACTGCACTGTTCACCCATTTTGAGACTGTCAGAAATCATTAATTGTGATAATTTGTACATATAAAATATTAGATAAGTAATGATAAAAAGTAGACAATAGGACAGGGACGGTAGGCACAATGGTGCGCTTATGCACGCTCCGTACAGACCTCTTAGAAAGGAGGATAGATCAATTGTATATAGCCTAAGGTTAAAGGTTTTGGGGTTAGGAGTAGAAACCACAGAATCAGGTAGTGCATTCCAGGCGTTGATTACTCTGTTGCTGAAGTCGTATTTTTTGCAGTCAAGTTTGGAGCGGTTGACATTTAGTTTAAATTGATTTTGTGCTCCTGTGTTGTTGCAGTTGAAGGTGAAGTAGTCGTTAACAGGTAGGACATTTTGGTATAAGATGGTTTCAATTTTGTTCACTTGCCCACTGTTCACCTCCAGCTGAGTTGCCTGGTTCCTACTCGTACCAAGAACTTTTGAATGGGTAGGCAGATGCTTATCAAGAGTTCCAAATCTTCATGCATTGCTGCTCCTCAGCCATTATCTGAAAATATGCAAGTTTACCTAATTTATTTATTTATTTATTAGATTTGTATGCCTCCCCTCTCCGTAGACTTTGTGTGTGATTGTGGTGTCCTTAAGGTGTGCCAACATTCTGCCCACCAGCATTATGTTCTTATCCAGAAAAGACAAAAACAAAACAAAACAAAAAGAAAGTCTTAGGGTAGAGAATGGATAAATGGGGAGGAAATAAAGAATTCTTATAGACAGTCGACTTTTTTGAGGAGGAGGCAGGGAAGCTGATAAGAGTTTTATCACCCAATAGCACAACAAATGTGGGGGGGGGGGAACAAAAGAAGAGACATATAGATGTGAAGAAGAAGGCAGACAAAGAAAAAAGCAAGGAATGAATTGGAAAGAAAAAGGAGTGGGTGGACCAAACATGGGAATCCCAAAAAGAATTCCGTATTCCTGATTCACCTAAAAAGAACTCCTGATTCCTGATTCACCTATATGACCAATTAATGAACTAGTAGAAATTATTCATGGATTTGCCAGAACAAAATTTTATTTTTTTAAGCCTAGATTGTGTTGATCTTTGGAGACAGAAGGGGATGTTTTGGTATAAGTAATTTCTATGTTTGAGATAAACATTGAGACCTCCAAGCACAAGCAACTGGACCCTGGAACACGACATTTAACTGCAGTTTTTCTCTGGTGTTAACTTTTGGCAGACATTCAACATACATTTCTCCTTCTCCCAATTTCAAGCTGACAGGATTATCCAGCCAACCAGAACTTTAGCTCTATCACAGTTGACAGTTCTTGATGGAAGATTTGATTAGCACCATCAGTCTGCCAAATATCCATATAAAGAAGAGCTCATTTCATGCAGAACCATCAAAATGGTTTGAGACATAATTGTATTAATCAGGTGCTTTGAAACTGATAAGTCCATGAAACTGGATAGAATGAACTATCCATTTGGGAAAAATTGTGCTAATTGTTCATGCTCGATTCTGGAACTTTTTGCGTAATTAGTTTTTCATATATGTGTGTTTGTGTATGTGTAAATTACTACCTTTATGATTAAATGCATAATACAAAACTTGAAATAACATCCCAGCTTTCTGTCAACAAGAAACAATAAAGACAAAATGAAATGTCCTTTAACCCTCTAATGATAACAAAGACAAGTAAGAATAAATGCAATGTATATTGGGCTCATGTTTGAGACAATGTTCTTGAGAAAATTAAGCCATTATTGTTGAACCAACTATAATTTACATTCAAATTTAACATTAGGAAACCCTTGACTGTGGAGAACGAACATGATTTTGTCAAGGCTGACTTGTAACACACCTCTATTTGCAACTTGACAACAGAAACAAATGGAGAAGGATGCCTGGAATGTATTGGGATCTGGGAGGGAGGTGAGCCATTTGCAGTGTGAGAAGATCCTGATACTTCAAGGTCATGTGATGGGAATCTTCCAAAGGCCCAGACTGCTTTCCCCCCCCAAAAAAGAATGTGTTAGATTGGTGGACAATGGACAAACACTCCGCAGCCTACACTGACTGCCAATCAGTTTCCGGTCACAATTCAAAGTGTTAGTAATGACCTATAAAGCCCTACATGGCATCAGACCAGAATACCTTTGGGACCGTCTTCTGCCGCACATATCTCAGCAACCGATAAGGTCCCACAGAGTTGGCCTTCTCCTGGTCCTGTCGACTAAACAATGTCATCTGGCGGGCCCCAGGGGAAGAGCTTTCTCTGTGGCGGCCCCGGCCCTCTGGAATCAACTCCTCCTGGAGATTAGAACAGCCTCCACCCTCCTTGCCTTTTGTAAGTTACTAAAGACCCACCTATGTCGCCAGGCATGGGGAACTGAGATACCCCCTAGGCTTATTCAGTTTATGCATGGTATGATTGTGTTGTATGGTTCCAATGTTGGTTTTAGATTTTTTTAAATATTAGATTTCCTACACTGTCACTATTTTATTGTGAGTCGCCCCAAATCTGCAGAGAGGGGCGGTATACAAGTCTAATAAATTAAATTAAATTAAATTAAATTAAATTAAATTAAATTAAATTAAATTAAATTAAATTAAATTAAATTAAATTAAATTAAATTAAATTAAATTAAATTAAATTAAATTAAATTAAATTAAATTAAATTAAATTAAATTAAATTAAATTAAATTAAATTAAATTAAATTAAATTAAATTAAATTAAATTAAATTAAATTAAATTAAATTAAATTAAATTAAATTAAATTAAATTAAATTAAATTAAATTAAATTAAATTAAATTAAATTAAATTAAATTAAATTAAATTAAATTAAATTAAATTAAATTAAATTAAATTAAATTAAATTAAATTAAATTAAATTAAATTAAATTAAATTAAATTAAATTAAATTAAATTAAATTAAATTAAATTAAATTAAATTAAATTAAATTAAATTAAATTAAATTAAATTAAATTAAATTAAATTAAATTAAATTAAATTAAATTAAATTAAATTAAATTAAATTAAATCAGAAATAGGGGCAAAGGGGAAAAAACTATGCTGATTTTCACGTGAAAATCTCAGAGCTAACTTTACTTCTTCTGTGCCTGTATGAATCTATCAGTAAAGTTATATTCTTGGCAAAATAATGTTCCAGGAATTTCTTTTGCTGCATATGCTAATGGGATGGTTGACAGATTTGTTGTATAATTGTAATTAGATCTGATATTAAATTAATTTTGGAACTGTTTATGGACTATAATTCTACAGATACCATTCTAACACGCTCACAATTCAGGGTCGTTTCTAGGTTTTTTAAAAAATCAGATTTTGTGTTGTTGATTGCAAAGGATGCACCTTCTTAATTAGTAATTGTTCTTAATTATATTTTTATGTTTTCTGTGAAATTCTACTGTGACTATAACATTAATACCTAACATACTAAACTGTCATGTACTTTTCTTTATGAGTTTCTATTTAATGTGATACAGAATTAATAGTAGATTGTTTTCTTTTTTCTTTTAATATTTTAGTTTAATTTTTTTCAATAGCATGGAGGATTAAGTGACTTATCTATTCTTTCTCTTCTGTACTTGTAATATTTTATTGAATTTGACTGAGTAATGAATGAATTATTTAATTACTTTCCAAGCCATTACTTGAGCATTATTTTTTTAACAGAAAAAAATCGAGATTTAATTTTGCCTTGAAAACAGTAAATTTAAAAACACTCATCCTCTTCAGTAAATAAAGATGATCCTAATTGTTCCTTCAAAGAAGCATTAGTCCTTATGGTAAAAATATTAAGATGAAACTGGCTTTGCAGCTGAGATTCTCAATATTTAGCTGTAAAAATTTGAACTGACTCCTAATACAATATGAGTTTTGGACTACTTCAAGAAATGGCTTGTTCTCTTGCTTAGCAATGCAGCTGCAATCCATGTGAAATTTTATGAAGTGTGATGTTGTGAAAGGGAATCATACTATGAGAGTCAATTTGATATTGTGGTTTATTAAGTCACCACATGGAAACTAGGAGCCTGTAAATTCTAGTCCTGCTTATAGGCATTAAAATTGTCTACGTTAATCTCTTAGTTCGTGATATCAGACTTAGTGAACAAGCTATATGGTCAATTTCTGTTGCAATCAATGGATCAACACTTAGTTGGTCTGAAAAAAAAGTAGACCTTGTATTTGCAAGGCCAGGAAACTAAGAAGGTGGAGGGGGAATCGGACCATGGTAAAATATGCAGAGGTTGGGTCTGTCTGGGGAAAATGGAAGCTATTTATAAAGAGGGTTTTTGAATGGATTTTTTTTGGTCAGCAACATGAAATCATTATGGGATGAAATGAAAATCATGCAGGAACAATTCACCAAGATTCATTCTGTTGTGGTTAGCTCTGGCCCAGCTCCTGCCCCAAGGACTGTGGATGTGGGGGAGACATCCACATGCTGCAGGCCTGTTTTGCCCCCGATGGAATCTGATGATGAAGGCTCCTCTGACCAAGAAGACATGAGTGACAGGGAGGAAGAGAGTGTGGCAGACAGCTCAGAAGGAGATCAATTATCTAGCTCCTCCTTGGATTCAGAACAAGAGTTAATGATACAGCCACGCATGCGGAGAGCGATGCATAGGCAACAACAACTGAGAGATTATTATCAAAGAAAATGAGGCCACCTGTGGTTGGGTGGGGCTGTGGTAATTAGTGAGGCTGTTATAAATAGCAGCCTGTGGGTTTGGCCATTGTGGAGGATTATCTGATCGTTATGTTTCATGACTGCTTTGCTGACTTTGATCTTTGTGTGCCGATTTCCCCCCGCTTTGAAACTAACCCAGAGCAAAGTGTTTCACTTTGTGAAAGAAGAAGGACTGTGAATAGCCTCACAGCTGCAAGCTAAGTATCACAGAACTGATAAGGGACTTATACCAATTACCAAATTGTTTGGAGACAAGTGCTCTTTGCTATACAAAAAGAGTGCTCTGTTTATTTGCATTTTCGGTATAAAAAACATTGTTTTGAATTTTCAAACATGTGTGTGTCTGAAATTGTATCTGTGCATTTTTGGGAGGAGTCTACCAGAGAGCTCGACAGAACACATTCAAGAGCTGGATAACCTAAAAACAAAAGTTGCATATTCACTTAAACCAAGATTTGAAGTAGCTGACTCTGTACTTCAATCACATGTAAATGACAAACATTGACATAATAAAGCTCTGAATTACTTCAGTTGAAATAAAATTTAAATTATAAGGCGATATCTCAGCCTAAACCACCTCACAAGATTGTTGTTGAGGGGAAAATAAGAGGAAAATAGGAGTAGGAAAAGGAGGAAGTATGTTCATTGCCTTGGGGTACTTATAGAGTAATAATAACAGGATAAAAATCAAATAAATAAACCTGCCTTGTAAATATTTCAAAATACTTTGAAATAGGAAACTCTTCTTGACTTTTTGGACAATTACTTAGAGAATTTAATTTCAACAACTTCTGCTTTTGATTTCCACTTGATAACAGCTATATATGATGTTCTAGAACGTGTATCCTGAGAAGTAAATTCTGATTATCATAAAATGATAGAAATGCAGTTGAGGACATGATTTTAAGGGAAGCACATGGGATTTCTACTCTGGTTTCAACTATCATCTTCAAATCTTTCCAGATACTTCTCCTGCAGTGATCTCATAGAAAAAGCAATTTGTTCCCAGCTCAATTAGCTTCAATATGATGAAACATAAGCTACATTTCTGACATTATCAATTAAAATACATTTATTTTTTATTTTTTTTTTTATTTTGTCCAATACACAATAAGTGTTTTAGTGGGTATATATCTATATACACGTAGTAAAATACATGATGAAGGTTATAGAGGAGATACTCATAGTAAAATATATCTAAGAAATAATAGAAAAGAAGGTATAGTAATAGAACATATCAATGAAAGAATAGAAGAAGAGATATAGGAATAGAAGAAAGGTATAGGAGATATAGGAGAGCAATAGGACAGGGAACGGAAGGCACTCTAGTGCACTTGTACGCGCCCCTTACTGACCTCTTAGGAATCTGGATAGGTCAACCGTAGATAATCTAAGGGTAAAGTGTTGGGGGTTTGGGGATGACACTATGGAGTCCGGTAATGAGTTCCATGCTTTGACAACTCGGTTACTGAAGTCATATTTTTTACAGTCAAGTTTGGAGCGGTTAACATATATTATTGAAGAATCAGATGATCTGACAATATGTATGACAGGCATCTAGTTATGATCATGTGATTGTAGGGCCACTTAGATAACTGGAACTTTGAGGACTGGTCATAAATATTTCTCATTCAGCATTGTGGCAACTTTGAACAGTCACTGAATGAGTGATTGCTAAGTGGAAGCTATTTGGAAGGGTGAAATTGATAAGACTTCTGTTTTCTCTTTCTGCTTGATATATGGGTGTAGGAAATTAACACGTTATTCTTTGACCAGGTGCTTTTTGCTCCATATATTAACATTTCAGAGAAATTTAATATTATTAACATTTCATCTTAACATTTCAGAGAAAATAATCAAGGTTGATCTGCCTTAACTAGTTGCAAAGTCAAGAAAAATGGCTTTTCTGAATGAACAAAAGCCACTATGCTTATAAGATTGGGGACATTTCACCTGGGTCATTTCAAGAAACACTTTGATCAATCTTTAGTCAAAGTGAAGTGCCCCTTTGAAGCTTTGCACAACTTTGTTCAGCAGCAGACTAGCCAATTGCAAAGTTCCAGGCTATGATTTCAGTTTTGAGAGCAATTCCCATTTATCAGAGTTATATTATAAGTGGAAGCTCTATTGGGGGTGGTGAAGAAGAATAGATGCCTTGAATTTTGAAGCCAGAAGCAACAATAAGGCAAGAATTCCAGTGGGGAAACATACTGCACATAATACTCTATATTTCAGAAAACACCAAAAGGAAATACTAGGGTTGTGTTTTTTTGCCATTGCTGAGCCAGAAATAAATCTGTTTAGGTTTTAAATGCTTACAAACATTGTGAGATTATATAGATCAGGGCCTACATCTGAACTTACACCAGACATTCATGTGAAAGTGATATACAAAAATTGTTCAAAGTAGTTGTAATATACTATTAATATTGTTCTGTCGGGCTCTCTGGTAGACGTCTCCCAAAAATTCACAGATACAAATTGCAGACACACACGTTTGAAAATTCAAAACAATGTTCTTTATAATGAAAAGTCCCTTAAACTAAGCCTCTTTTGGTATAGCAAAGAGCATTTGTCTCCAAACAAACTGGTAATTTGCACAAGTCCCTTATCAGTTCTGAGATACTTAGCTTGCAGCTGTGAGGCAATTCACAGTCCTTCTTTCACAAAGTGAAACACACTTTGCTCTGGTTTAGTTTCAAAGCAGGGAACAATCAGCACACAAAAGGTCAAAGTCAGTAAAACAGTCACGAAACACAACTATCAGATAAACCTCTACAATGGCCAAACCCACAGGTTGCTATTTATAGCAGCCTCACTAATTACCACAGCCCCACCCAATCACAGGTGGCCTCATTTTTTTTGATAATAATCTCTCAGTTGTTGTTGCCTATGCATCGTTCTCCGCATGCGTGGCTGTATCATTAACTCTTGTTCTGAATCCAAGGAGGAGCTAGATAATTGATCTCCTTCTGAGCTGTCTGCCCCACTCTCCTCCTCCCTGTCACTCATGTCTTCTTGGTCAGAGGAGCCTTCATCAACAGATTCCACCGGGGGCAAAACAGGCCTGCAGCATGTGGATGTCTCCCCCACATTCACAGTCCTTGGGGTAGGAGCTGGGCCAGAGCTAACCACAACAAATATTAACATCAGCAATAATCTGTTACTAAACAGTTCTTATATTAAGACTAGACAAAACTTTCAACCTGTTCCGTAAAAAACAATGTGCTTGGAAAATTTCTTTCAAACCAAAAGCAAATTTTAATGGCTTTTTATTCTTACTAGTATAATTAAATACCATTATTATTCAGTTACGAAGTATTTGAAAATGATGTGTGAATTGCTAGAATTCAGCTTTGCACACATAAGCTTCTGCATCTATAAACCCATTGAACCCTAGGGCTAAGGAAAATCCTGTCCTTGAAACAATTCAAATATATCACCTGATGACATTTTCTGGGCACAAATATGAGTGGTCAGTTTAGACGGAAATTTTTAAAAAGCTTTCTAAATATTTTATCAAGTACAAGCTATTAAGCGATTGAATTTTGGGAAGTATGTCTAGGAAGCATGATTTAGCAATGTACTTCTAGGACCACAGGATTGCCTGAGAACTGAAACAAAGGGACAAACACACAAAGCTAGGATTTGGTATTAATATTTGTCTGTAGCTTTTAATTGTTAAAGCTTATCTCAATTTGACGTGGCATTAAAAGTCTTTATTTCTGCATACAGTTATACATTCACTTTTGTTAATCCTGTACTTCATCCTGTTAATCCTTTGTTAATCCTGTAATTCACAATCATGTATTTTGTGGCGTGAAGATGGGGTCAGGAGACCATCTCCATGGACAAGCAATATTTTTATTGAGAAACTGCTTGTCATGCAGACAAAGGTAACATGGAAAGTGATTCTAAGCTCTGTGTGTGTGTGTATGCATGAGACAAAGAGAATAGAGCGGAAGAGATAAAATGTGTGTTTCCAAAACAGCTGGTCTATAGCCTTCCAATTCTGCACTTCCTGGACACTTCCCTAAGGGAATGATGTGATCAATACTAGCTGCTCTCTACTTGCAGCAAGGGACTCCCTCCCTCCCCTCCTAATCTTTGACTAACATATTTTCTCACCCCTACATTCCCTAGTGAGAGAAGCTACAAAGCTGCAGCTGCTGTTTGCTGACAGATCTAATAGTTAAGTCATAATAACTCATATTAGCAGCAGGAAAAATAAGTAAAACAAAATCACCTAGGTTTCTCAGAGACTAAAAGAAAATGATTCATGCAACAATCATTATATGGAGCAGTGTTTAGTAGGAATGGGAATCATATTCATCTCCTTCAATATATCCTCAGAAAATTATAGCAAAGATCATTTTCAATTGCCCGAGGAGTTAAATTATAATAATCTCATATAAATGCTGAGTTGGTGCCCTTGCATCTCTTTTTCCTGATCTATGATCAGCCCATATGAAAACCTATAAATCATTTTTTTAAAATTGGCTGGCTATTGATAGTTGGAAATGCCTTTATAGAAGACTGACGGCAGAAAAAGATCTCATGGTCCATCTAGTCTGCCCTTTTACTATTTCCTGTATTTTATCTTACAATGGATATATATTTATCCCAGGCATGTTTAAATTCGGTTACTGTGGATTTACCAACCACGTCTGCTGGAAGTTTGTTCCAAGGATCTACTACTCTTTCAGTAAAATAATACTTTCTCATGTTGCCTTTGATCTTTCCCCCAACTAACTTCAGATTGTGTCCCCTTGTTCTTGTGTTCACTTTCCTGTTAAAAACACTTCCCTCCTGAACCCTATTTAACCCTTTAACATATTTAAATGTTTCGATCATGTCCCCCCTTTTCCTTCTGTCTTCCAGACTATACAGATTGAGTTCATTAAGTCTTTCCTGATACGTTTTATACTTCAGACCTTCCACCATTCTTGTAGCCCGTCTTTGGACCCGTTCAATTTTGTCAATATCTTTTTGTAGGTGAGGTCTCCAGAACTGAACACAGTACTCCAAATGTGGTCTCACCAGCGCTCTATATAAGGGGATCACAATCTCCCTCTTCCTGCTTGTTATACCTCTTGCTATGCAGCCAAGCATCCTACTTGCCTTTCCTACTGCCCGACCACACTGCTCACCCATTTTGAGACTGTCAGAAATCACTACCCCTAAATCCTTCTCTTCTGAAGTTTTTGCTAACACAGAACTGCCAATGCAATACTCAGATTTAGGATTCCTTTTCCCCAAGTGCATTATTTTACATTTGGAAACATTAAACTGCAGTTTCCATTGCTTTGACCATTTATCTAGTAACGCTAAATCATTTACCATATTACAGACCCCTCCAGGAATATCAACCCTATTGCACACTTTAGAGTCATCGTCAAATAGGCAAACCTTCCCTACCAAACCTTCCCCTATGTCACTCACAAACATATTAAAAAGAGCTGAAAATAGACCTAAAGAGTAAAAGATTGCCAAACTTTCATGTGAGACCAAACAAAAACAAAGCAAAAAACCCCACACACAAACAAAACCCAACCCAACCACATGCTGAATATGAGTTGACAGAAAATGGATATTTGTTTTGATTTCAGCTGCTTTTTCTCTGCAGTTGCTAGGAAGTTATCCCACTCTGACACAGATGGTTATTTTTACCGTAAAGAGAAAAACAGATCAACTACATTGAACTGGCATATTCAACTGCTATACTATGCAAGAAATAAAATAATTATGTGCCTTTCCTTCATCTCGGCACAGTTCTTTGATACATCTGTAACAGCAGAATTTGAGTATTAAGCGAAACATTTCAAATCATAGTTAATTATGCTGGGGAATATATGAGAGTATTATTGTCTAAACGCTATGTAACTAGCAATGTATCTAACAACATATTGTGCCGGATAAGAATTTCACTTGTTCTCTCAAGAGAAGGGACAACTCTTAATTCATTTTTATTTTATTTTCTATGGACAGACACTAATGCAGAATGCAGTCTATCCACACTCAAAATGGGAGCCATTTGAGTGTGGATAGACTGCAAGGGTATCACTTGATCACAATTGTGATTATCACAATTTCTTAGTCAATAATTTTTTTAAATCAGATACATATAATTATTCTGACATATCTTTGCCACAAGATGTGAAAAGTAATCCTAAATCATTTAAGCAATCAAATCATATTAGGAACCAGTCAATACAAATTGTAAGGATACAAGCCACAAAATTACAGTCATTTGTGGGAGGAGATGGTTGATGGGAATGATGAGAAGATTAATAGTAGTGCAATGCTCTATAGCACCATTTTGAGGGTAGGAGTTGCAGCATTTTGTGTCCAGGATGTCAGATGTCAATAAGTATTTTCACAGCCCTCTTTTTGACATGTGTAGTATACAGGTCCTCAACGGAAGGCAGGTTGGTAGCTATTGTTTTTTCTGCAGTTTTGATTATTTTTTGAAGTCTGTGTCTGTCTTGTTGGGTTGCAGAACCAAACCAGACAGTTATAGAGGGGCAGATACCAGACTCTATATTTCTTCTGTAGAACTGTATCCATAGCTCTTTGGGCAGTTTGAGCTTTCTGAGTTGGTGCAGAAAGAATATTCTTTGTTGTGCTTTTTTGATGACTTTTTTGATATTAGATGTCCAATTTAGATAGAAACATAGAAACATAGAAGTCTGACGGCAGAAAAAGACCTCATGGTCCATCTAGTCTGCCCTTATACTATTTTCTGTATTTTATCTTAGGATGGATATATGTTTATCCCAGGCATGTTTAAATTCAGTTACTGTGGATTTATCTACCACGTCTGCTGGAAGTTTGTTCCAAGGATCTACTACTCTTTCAGTAAAATAATATTTTCTCATGTTGCTTTTGATCTTTCCCCTTGTGATCTTGTGATATGATAAAACCTAGAAATTTTGTGATATGATAAAAGCTAGAAATTTGAAGGACCCTACTGTTGATACTGTGTTGTCTAGTATTGTAATAGGAAGTATGGGTGGTTTTCTCCTAAAGTCTACCACTATTTCTAAGGTTTTGAGTGTATTCAGTTCCAGGTATTCTGGTCTCACCATAAAGTTACTTGTTCAACCTTCCATCTGTAGTTTAAACTTTAGTAGTTTAACAGATGGATAATTAGAGATGCAATCATTGGTATATAAAGAGAAGAGAAGTGGAGAGAGCACACAGCCTTGGGGCGTCCCTGTGCTAATTTTACAGGTACCTGATGTGATTTTGTTTAGTTTTACCTGCTGCTTCCTATTTGTTAGGAAGCTTATGATCCACTTACAAGTGTGTTCAGCTACTGCTAGGTGGTTCAGCTTAGTTAGAAGACTATCTGTAATGATGGTATGAATGCTGAATTAAAAAGGATATAAATGCCTTTACATGGTTAAAGATGCTGAAAGTAATTGAATAAGACTTTTAAGCCACATGGTTGCAATTGAGAGTAAATAATTGCTAGTATGGGTAATAATTGCTAGTTGGGTTGTTTCGTGGTATGGGGAAAGTCATAGCTATAGAACAGAAATGAAATAATTATGACTGTAAGATGCTCTCATTAAAATCAATTCTGAATTTGATTTCAATTGGAAGACCTTAGTCTGGGTATTACTATGTGTATTCATACTTTTCCATTTTGGGGGGAAAGAAATTGCTTTCTATAAGCATGTCAAAGATGGCTTAAAAACAAGAAGAACAAACTAGTGTGCAAATAAAATGATGAAATAAATAAAAATAAATAAAATTATGACTCAAAAATTCAAGGACCATTTGTTTTGAAAAATTTCAGTCTTTATGTTTTCATATGAATTTTGCTGGTAAAGGCACGTTCTTGGGAATAAGGACCAGTGGAGTTTTTTTCAGACAGACATGCACAGACCAGCATTGTTAATCTCTGATTTCCATACCCAACCACATAATTTTTAAGATCATTTTTAAGATTCTGGTATTTTGAGATGTTATTTGCAATTTCTATAAAAAAACAGGGGAATCACTATGATGAATTTTAATATGAATTGAAATGTAGTTGCACTGTTTGGGTGATAGCAATTCTCCCTGTCATTAATAAATTAATATTTAATGCCTAAAATCCATACTTAGAACATAAGGTGTTTGGAGAAAAAAAGATGGCATCTAGCCTTTCTTCTCCTTTTTAGCTCAAATAAAATTTATTAGCTAAAAATTGGAAAATGAAGAGTTTTATACAATTAGGAATGTGATTATTAAGGGATAATTTATTCCCATTAAAAAGAATGTAAAAAAAGAATTGGTTAAAAGAAATTAAATTACTATTGCGGGACTCTCCTAGATAATAGTAGTCCATTATCAGCATTCTAAGAACAATGTTTTCAAACTTCATTTAGAAGCAAGGGAATTGTTTAAATATAATGTTAAATTCTTACATTAAGCTCCGAAGATAATTCTGATGATATCTTATTATTTACCAGTCTTACAAAAGTAGAAGAAACGCATGATACAATTGTAGAAAATAAGGACAAATCATCAGAATTATTTAAAATATGATTATTAACAAGATTGTTTCTCAAGTTACACTTATTTATTTATTTATTTATTCATTCATTCATTCATTCATTCGTTTGTTTGTTTGTTTGTTTGCCTTCCAATCCCAAAGGACTCAGTCCTATATTCAATGAATGCTTCACATAAAACTATATCCTGTGGTCCAAACAAGTTTCAAAGAAACTTTTTCTCAAGGTAAATTTTCTTGTCTACAGAATCCATTTGATTATATGTTTATGCTATAAATGTCTGTACACATGCACACGCATGCTGTGTCTCAGTGGTGGGTTTCTCCCAGTTTGGACCGATTCTTAGAACTAGTAGTGGTGGCAGTAGGAGGCCCCATCGACCCACCAGGCTTGCTTTTCTTCTCTCTATATACCAATGACTGCATCGCAAACAATCTCTCTGTTAAACCATTTTTCTCATTCTGTGTTGATAACTTTTGTGGTATAGAAATTAAATAAGGTTTAGGTGTGATAAGCACAAAAGAATTTTATTGCAGCAATATAATTGGCACTACCGTTTTTTATTCTAATTGTAAAGGGACTTCACATCAGATTTTCTTTTATGTTTGCCTAAACATAACATCTTTTTACACCACTTCTCGCATATCAACACTTTATTAATTTCATTGTTCAAAACCTCCAATTCATCCTCAAAAACAAAGAAAGTAGGCCCCATCTGTACCATGAAAAAAGAATGAATGTGGAAATAGATTAATTGCTTCTCAAAGTAAGAGCAGAAGGTGCTAAAAGATTGTTTTTCTAATTGCAGTGGCTTGTACCTAAACTTGCATTTTTAGATTGGAAGAGTTTCGGATTTAACAACTCTCCCATGCACACAGATTTGTTATGGGAAGCTAAGATATTCCTTTGCCCAAAACAATGGATTAAGTAGCATGACTGACTGCAAATGAAAGGGGAATATTGCTGAACAATGGATATGAAGGAATAGAACCTATTCATTTCAATGTGTATTGTTGGAATGTCCAACAAATTCCACTGCTAAAAAATATAATTTGTTTTAATTCTGGTGATTGGTTATTAAAGATACACATAACACTTAAGTCTTTTGAAATATGTTATTTAATATATTTTATTGTTCTCCTAATAATTTAAGCTGGGAAAAATTCCTTTGCTTCTGCTTTCCAGTTTCAGAACAGAATAAGATGAATATTATTCCGGGTGGTGCAGCAGATAGAGTGTTTTACTGCAGGCCACTGAAGCTGACTGTAGATCTGTAGGTCAGCGGTTCAAATCTCATCACCGGCTCAAGGTTGACACAGCCTTCAATCCTTACGAGGTAGGTAAAATGAGGACCTGGATTGTGAGGGCAATATCCTGGCTCTGTTAAAAAATGCTATTGCTAACATGTTGTAAGCCACCCTGAGTCTAAGGAGAAGGGCGGCATAAAAATCAAACAAACAAACAAACAAACAAACAAACAAACAAATAAATAAATAAATAATTCCACTATTTCTCCATGCTATTAAATATAGGTTGCCATTCTTAGTGTCATTGACATCTGGTAAAAATGTTATGTGCATTTCCCAAAACCTGTGCCATTTTTCTTCATTTGATTTTTTAATGACTGAGAAGAAAGATAAATATTAATGTAACTCTAATATGATAAAACCTAAATTGGAAATGTACAGTCATAGCAAACAAACTGGAAGATGTCAGTTTAGTCATCACTGATTAAATCAATTTGAGACCCAAATGTATGATTTTCCATTTGGACTCCCATTCCTAAACCCAGTAGCTTTTGAGAGAGGATAATTTTCAAGCTCTACATCCTCAGTGGACTATGTCTCCTGTAACAGAATAATGTCATACTTAGAAATATAATTCAAGAAAGATCTGTCACTACTTTTAGAATAATAATAATAATGTTCCAGGAAAGAAATGGTTACTTCCTGTAAATGCCTTAATTGTCAATTAATAGGCACAGCTACAGAATATGAAGAGTATTCCTTGGACATGTTCCTAGCTTGGGATTCTAGTGCCTGGATTGGTACATACATTTATTTACTTTATGAACAATATAACCCTAGCCTTGTTTCAAATCTGGAATCAATTTTGTTATTCTGAGGCATATCAAACAAAAGGTGGCACTTGCTAATCCTCTGATAGCTTGCTCTCTTCCCCCACAGCTACAGACAGTTATACATTTATTTATTTATTTATTTATTCATTCATTCATTCATTCATTCATTCATTCATTCATTCATTCATTCATTCATTCATTCATTTATCCAATACACAAATACATAGGAAGAAAAATAGATATGTGATAATATAAATGAGGGTGAGAGTGGACTTAGAGGATATATGAAAGGAAGAGAATATATAAGATAGGAGGAAGAAAAAAAGACAATTGGACAGGGGACGAAAGGCACATCAGTGCACTTATGTATGCCCCTTACTGGCCTCTTAGGAACCTGGAGAGGTCAATCGTGGAGAGTCTAAGGGAGAAGTGTTGGGGGTTAGGGGTTGACACAATTGAGTCTGGTAATGAGTTCCACGCTTCGATAACTCGATTGTTGAAATCGTATTTTTTACAGTCAAGTTTGGAGCGGTTCGTATTAAGTTTGAATCTGTTGCGTGCTCTTGTGTTATTGCGGTTGAAGCTGAAGTAGTCATTTACCGGTAGGACGTTGCAGCATATGATCTTGTGGACAGTACACAAATCGTGTTTTAGGCGCTGTAGTTCTAGGCTTTCTAGGCCCAGGATTGTTAGTCTATTTTCGTAGGATATTCTGTTTCGAGTGGAGGAGTGAAGGGCTCTTCTGGTGAAATATCTTTGGACGTTTTCAAGGGTGTTGATGTCAGAGATGTGATATGGGTTCCAGACAGATGAGCAGTAGTCTAGGATGGGTCTAGGAAAAGTTTTGTAGCCTTTTGTGAGTAGTGTGAGATTGCCTGAACATGTTACCAAACAGATAGCAGTTCATTTTAGTGCTAGGTTAGTGCAAGGCAATAAGTTCAGTTAGCCATAAGATCTATGCTAGGAATAATTTATCCCCACCCTCTCTCTCTCTCACACACACACCACCTAACATACCTAACACATAGTAAACATTGCACAAAGTCTGTCATGAATCAGAAATAGGAAGGATGGTTCATATGGAAAAGAGTTGCAGGAATTGGGTATGTCTAGTTTAATGAAAAGAAAGACTAGCGGTGATATGATACATATATTCCAATATCTAAGGGCTGCCGTAAAGAAGAGGCACCAGAAAAAGAAGCAATGGATAGAACTTAATGAAGACAAAAAGCAACTGAGAACTACGTTCCTGATAATTAGAACAATTAATCAATGTAAAGACTTGGCTCCAGAAGTCGTTGGTGTTCCAATGCTGGAGGTTTTTAAGAAGAGATTGAACAACCATGAATAAAAAGGGGACGGCCAATAGAAAGGAAAAACAAAATAGAATTATTATTTTATATTTAATTGTGTCAACACAGAAAAGTGTGTATAATTAATTAGCCTAATTATCTTGTTAAAAGTTTTTTTCAATAAGTTAATTATTTTGTATTAAATTGGTACATGATGGTTTGAATTAAATTTGATGATGAAAAGAAAAAAGAATTTTAAAAAGGGAAATAAATTAAACTTTAGTATGTCAATTGTTGGAAGGTTATACATTTTTTTAATAATCTCTAATTTTCTTTATAAGATTTGTTTTTATGTAAGATTTGTATAAATTACAAAATTGATTTAATGTTGAAAAGAATTTATATAAGTACTGAACTTGTTGGAATGTTATAAGAGGTGTATAAATTATTTTTAAAGCTCCTTAAATCTTATGATTGTATAATTTATAAATTGGATTTTTTGTTGTAGAAATTTTAGATAATTAGCCCCCCCCCCTTTATTATTGTATATTGGAAGTTGGTACTGTTGTTAATCAACGGATGGAAGTGTAGTGATGAGACTAAAATTTGTTTAAATGTGGAGAATGGCTTAAATAAAAAATTGAGTTATAGAGTTGAAAGGGAGACATGTTATGGGAATATATATGAAGGTCTTGGCATATTTGGGTTTCTCCCTGTGAAAGTTTCATAGATTTCTGGCGATGTTTTGACGAGGTCCCACTCGTCATCTTCAGGCTGGTGCTAGGGCAAACACACTGGTGTGTTCACCCTAGCACAAGGACAAAAGCACCAGCCTGAAGATGGCGAGTGGGACCTCGTTGAAACGTCGCCAGAAATCTATGAAACTTACACGGGAAGAAACTATAAAATGGATTAGAGGTACACTGGGAAGTATAAGAGGGAGGAAAAGGAAGTAGAAAGGGAAGGTGAAAGAGGGAGGAGGGAAATAAGAAATGGGGGGGGGAGGAAGAAAGAAGGTAGAGGGAAGACAGAGGGAAGAGAGTAGTATGAAATATAGAAGATAAAAGTACAAAAGGTGCAAATTTAGGATATTTATTTATGGCATTTTGGACAGAAATGTATAATTATGTATGTTTTGATACTATGGCATAGGTATGGATCTTTATGTAAAGATGGTGAAAAATAAGAAAATTCTTTTTAAAAAACTTTCATCTACCTTTAATAACACCTGAAACCTCTAATAGGAGAAGTAGAATTACAAATATATATTTGTAAATTAAAATCTAGATGCAATATAACATCTATATTTCATTTATTCATTCATTCATTCATTCATTTATTTGATTTGATTTGATTTGTATGCCGCCCCTCTCCGCAGACATTAATTTGAAATGCAAGAAGGTTGACTGGTCAAATATATTTTTAGAGCTTTTGATAAATCTTATATTTATATCATATCATATTAAATTGCTGACAATAATTTTTAGGCTGGTACTAATAGATATCATTGCTATTTAATAATTGGGACTATTTCTGGCCTGCCTCTGTAGTTTGTCTTCAGAGCAAAGGTGGTTGCATTCATCATAAATGAACTTATCAATGATTCACCTGTCACGAATTGTTCTTTCAGTTACTCTAGCTGAACAATGGTTTATATTAGAAGTAGAAGTAATTCCATTGCTACACTCTGGAGATTAAAGGGACGTGATTTGTGTTGCAGTCAGAGAACATGAGATACACTTTACTAATTGGCGATTACTAAAACAGCGCAGGCATGATTTGCAAACGGGAAATAGCATTAGCATCAATACCACATCAATACGGAAAATGAAATGACAAACAGAACTACAGCTGTAGCTGATGAGCCCCACTGTGACATTCATTATTTATTACAGCAATGTGAATTTGATTTTGTACAAATAGCTGAGCTGGTTCCTGACTTCTTTGTTTTTCATGAAAGTTTGCAAAAAGGAACAAAAGAAACCTTGCATAAAACGTAGCCTAAATTTCACTAAACAAGCTTAGGATAAAGGGCACTTGTGTGATTATTACAACCCGCACCAGTATACACACACACATCAGTTTGTGGAAATTTGGCACAGCCCATTTGCTGTCAAGATGCAGCATTCATAAAGAACATTTTAAAATGACCTGAATTATGTCCTCTAGGCCTCATCATATTTATTTATTTATTTATTTATTTAATTTATTATTTAGATTTGTATGCCGCCCCTCTCCGCGAACTCGATATTGATCCTCTATGAATAGTACTTACAGATAAATTGCAAATCACTTACTTCTGTTTATAAAGGCTGCAAAGGTCTCATGATTTAGAAATGCCTAAACTTTTAAATATGACGATCTGAGGAGTTTTAGAAAAGTTATGATATATAACTTTATATCTTATATGATATATGATATATAACTTTATAAATATATATATATAAGATAAATATATATATATATTTATTTATTTATTGGATTTGTATGCTGCCCCTTTCCGGAGACTCGGGGCAGCTAAGAGCAATAATAAGACAGCGTATAACAATAATCCAATACTAAAAACAATTAAAACCCATTATAATAAAAAACCAAACATACATACCATGCATAAAATTGTAAAGGCCTAGGGGGAAAGGGTATCTCAATTCCCCCATGCCTGGCGGCAGAGGAGGGTTTTAAGTAGCTTACGAAAGTCAAGGAGGGTGGGGGCAATTCTAATCTCTGGGGGGAGTTGGTTCCAGAGGGCCGGGGCCGCCACAGAGAAGGCTCTTCCCCTGGGTCCCGCCAAGCGGCATTGTTTAGTTGACGGGACCCGGAGAAGACCCACTCTGTGGGACCTAACTGGTCGTTGGGATTCGTGCAGCAGAAGGTGGTCCCTGAGATAATATGGACCAAAAGAAAGGAAAAAAAGAGATCATGAACAAGCAAAAGTGTTCTGTCACTCGTTAACATGTTCTTAATAAATGTGTTAATGCAATGCATGGAAGAGAAAAGTTTAATGATGATGTTATTTTGCCACGTTGATTCTCCTGAGTATTTATTCAGTTTGGGAGAAAAAAAACTATATGGAGTCAGCCTTACACTACGTTCAATACCTGATTTCACTAGGGACAGAGGGAGCCACTCTAGAAATGAAAGTGTGTGTTTTTCATATTGAGCTTCATATATTATTCCTGCCCCCACTAACCATTTGTGGGTAGTCTGGGTGGAAGCCTTTTACCCTAGCAAATTACCTAACGTTCGGAGTGTGTCACATTAAAAAGCTTTCTCTTTGATGAGGTTCAACTCCCTGCTTCCCAGGCTATCCACATGGCAATGCAGTAATACCTAAATTGGAAACTGACAAACACACTTGCAAACTGGGGTCCTTAAATTATATTGACACATGTTTTATTCCACCGTTCTTTTTATACAGTTTTCTGCATAAACTTCAGAATAGGTCTTTTGTCAAATTGCTGAGATTGGTCTGATGAAGAGAAAACTCATTTCCTGTTAGTTGTTATGCTTTCCAAAACATGCTAAAAAGTACTGTAGTAGTTAAGCATTGTGCAATTGCTATTGCTATTATGAAATAGATGATTTAACATTTTTGACTACTATAAAGGTAATATATTAGAGGCTTATTTAACTCATTTTAGGAATAAGATTAACCAATGGCAAAAGGCCCATTTAATCTATTTTCCATATACAACTTTTTATTTGTATGTGTGTGTATGTGTATGTACATACTTATACAGTGACACCTTGTCCTACGAACTTAATTGGTTTCGGGACAAGGTTTGTAAGGTGAAAAGTTTGTAAGACGAAACAATGTTTCCCATAGGAATCAATGGAAAAGCGATTAATGCGTGCAAGCCCAAAACTCACCCCTTTTGCCAGCCCGTTTTTGTGCTGCTGAGATTCCCCTGAGGTTCCCCTCCAAGGGAAAACCCACCTCCAGACTTCCATGTTTTTGTGATGCTGCAGGGGAATCCCAGCAGGGGAATCCCAGCAGTGCAAAAACGGGTGCTTTGCTGGCAACGGAAGTCTGGAGCTGGGGTTTCCCAGTGAGGGGAGCCTCAGCGAAATTGCAGCATCGCAAAAACACGGAAGTCCTCGAAATCCCACCTCTGGACTTCTGTGTTTTTGTGATGCTGCGATTTCGCTGAGGCTCCCCTCACTGGGAAACCCCACCTCTGGACTTCCGTTGCCAGCGAAGTGCCCGTTTTTCCACTGCTGGGATTCCCCTGCAGCATCGCAAAAATGCAGAAGTCCAGAAGTGGTGTTTCCCATGGAGTAGAAATATTCTATTTACGCAATCAGTATTCTTGTATTCTAAAGAATGAGAGAAATGACTTTTAGTCTAAACGTGTAATGGTATATATTAGCACGATGCAAAATACTGAGTATTGACTTGAAAAATGTTTTTATAAAGATATTTGATAAAGAAAAATTAATTTGGTTTCATAGTACTGCCTGCCTTTCATTTGGATTTGTGAAAGGGCTACGGTGTGTTTTTCTTCTAGTAAAAACATAGTGAAGATTAATTGCATTCCATGGGATTCTTCACTAAATGTGTTTGTTCCCATTATTCTGTCTTACTAAATTGACCAACCTTCTGATAAACATGCAGTTTTTGTATAATTCATCAGGAATTTAATAAATAAACACTGTTGCAAAGTCCTAATTCTTTTCTCTTCAGTTCCATGGGTATTCTCCAAAGTAACAGATTCTAATATAAAAATGCAAGACCATTTGCAAGGATCTTAAGACTTAATAAAGTGCCTTAGAGCAACAGTTAGAGACACTTTATTATTATTATTTTTATTTATTCATTTTGTCAAGCATGTATTAAATAACAGATATAGGTATAAACATGGTTATTGATACATGACGTGGATACGAATAAAAGGGGACATTAGGACAGGGACGGTAAACTCGTTGGTGCTCTTATGCTTCCTAGAATAAACATACAATCAGAAAGCCTCCATGTGGCCTGAGCTCATTTTATTTAAGGACCAAAAACTGCAGTTTATATAATCTGCCTATTTGTTTGTTACAATATGAAGTCGACTAATTTCACAATTATGATTTTAAATGGGAGGATGGTAGGGTAAAGGTCAATTGGAATTATGAAGGCTGTTGACTATGAAATCACTGAAGTATAGGACTTCAATATTATTGCTGTTGATTTTATTTACATCCACAGACTGCTTATATTCACATGCTTCTCATGTAGTAACCATTTTTAAGTAATGCGAAACAAAGAGAGGGAGAAGGAGAGGGAGGGAGGGAGGGAGGGAGGGAGGAAAAGAGAGAGAGAGTTCTGTAGGAGTTAGACTGCTTGTTAAAATTAAAATTTGCATAGCCTGTTCATTTATTTGGATGTACTTTGAGTACATTTGAGCACTCTTGCATATTTTGCCACCAGATATGACATCTAAAACCAGACAAATAGAAGAAGCTTTGTTCTAGGTAAATTATGCTTTTCCTCTGCTCCTCCAAAACAATAGCCTGTAGGTCACAGTAATAGTGCCAACATTTTTTTCAGTGTTTGGTGCATTATTTGAAAATCACAAGGATTACAGCTTTTTAAAGCTTTATAATTTGCATATAATAACTTTTAAAATTCAGACAGGAATACCATAATTTGGCTTAGTTTCTAGTCAAACAATATCATTCTTATTTTAGCGAGAGATAGCAGAAATGTAATGCAAGGAATAAAAATGCTAATATATGAAATCAATATCTATTAGTGTTTAAATCACATTTGGCCCTTTTAAGAAGCTATTGCTGATTCTGTTTGTACTAGAAATCACTCCAGGGCCTTTTAGGGATTTACTTTTGCCTTCTTAAAGAAAAAAGGTACTAAGAAGCCAATATTCCTATGTCATATCATCCTTTCAGTCTCATTTTCTAAAGATACATAAGCCAATAAACAAAATTCAAGTAACTGCCTTTGAAAGATATAGCAAATAAGTATTTTGTGGCACACTATTAATATTCCAAATGCATCTCAATGTTGCACCTTCCTGAGATCTGCCATTATCTTACTTAGAAAAGTAAGTATAGTCTGATAGAAGTCAACTATTTTCCAGACCTTCCAGAAACCAGGTGATGATAGTGGGAAATATGTCCTTCTTTTACTTGGCTAGAGAAAATGAGAAACAATGTTCTCAGTCATGCCTGCTCAGTTTCAGCTACCCGATACCATCTTTCATGTCTGGTATATTAGACAATTCCAGATTAAAACCTTGGATCAAAGTTTTATCAACATGTATTTGAGTCAATCAGTAGTCCCAAAGGTGAGCACATTCATAATTTTTAATGGTTCATCAAACTTTGGTAATTTTATATGTCTATACTGAGACCAATTCTATATGTCTTTATGGTGTCATTTGCCTGAAATAGTATAGAGTTTCTTGCTTGAACAGGGGTTTGGACGAGAAGATCTCCAAGGCCCTTCCTACTCTGCTATTCTGTTATTATAATGAAGGCTAATTTCTGAATAAAGATGAAAACATTTATAATGTAAACTTATTTTCATAAACCATTTTTATTTTTAATTTATCTATCATATATTGATATAATCTGGAATGAAAGATAATTCTAACAGAATTAATTAAGACAACCAATAAAACATTTGTACATTTTCCTGGGTAAAAAGTATAATACTATTGTTGAATAACTTAGAAAAATCTAGGAAATGTATATTGCTGAATTTCATATCTGATTTCCTGAAGTCTATTTTTTAAAAAATGCCAATCCCATTAACAATTTTTATTTTGTTTATTTTATTTATTTATTTTATTTATTCATTTGTCCAATACACAATACATATGGAAGAGAATAGACATGAAGTAATATACGGTATATAAAGATAATATGTAAAAATAGAGGAGAAGATATATGAAAGGAAGAAAATATATATGATATATGAGATAAAGGAAAGACAATTGGACAGGGGACGAAAGGCACACTAGTGCACTTATGTACGCCCCTTACTGACCTCTTAGGAACCTGGAGAGGTCAATCGTGGATAGTCTAAGGGAGAAATGTTGGGGGTTAGGGGTTGACACTATTGAGTCCGGTAATGAGTTCCACACTTCGACAACTCAATTGTTAAAGTCATATTTTTTACAGTCAAGTTTGGAGCGGTTAATATTAAGTTTGAATCTGTTGCGTGCTCTTGTGTTGTTGCGGTTGAAGTTGAAGTAGTCATTGACCGGTAGAACGTTGCAGCATATGATCTTGTGGGCAATACTTAAATCGTGTTTTAGGCGCCGTAGTTCTAAGCTTTCTAGACCCAGGATTGTTCATCTATTTTCGTAGGGTATTTGTTTCGAGTGGAGGAGTGAAGGGCTCTTCTGGTGAAATATCTTTGGCCATTTTCAAGGGTATTGATGTCTGAGATGTGGTATGGGTTCCAGACAGATGAGCTGTATTCAAGGATGAGTCTGGCAAAAGTTTTGTAGGCTCTTGTGAGTAGTGTGAGATTGCCGGAGCAGAAGCTACGTAGGATCAGGTTAACAACTCTAGAAGCCTTTTTGGCGATATTGCTGCAGTGGGCTTTAGCACTTAGGTCATTTGATATTAGTATTCCAATGCTAAGAAATATCATCAATATTGTCCAATTAGAACAAAAAGACCAGTTAATAGTTTGTATATATCAACTTCTGCAATAAACCTCTCATGATTGATTATATATTTTTAATTCTTATAATCTCCATGCATTTAAATTAATCATGACTATGAAAGCAGATTAATATTGGGCTCTAGTGACATATCTTTGCTGTTCAGCATGCCTTAAGGAGTCATAAAAATAATTATTAAAACAACTGGAGCTGGCATAACCATGCTATGATGAAAGGAATTAAATTTCTGCATTGAAAAAAAAATCCTAGAAAAAAGCTAAAATATGCATATTAACATGTATTAAAAATTACATTTAAGTTGGAAAGTGAAATATGCAGTAAAAGGGAATCCATTTATTAAAGCTAACTAGGTCTAGACATTGCTCACATAGAAAGCGTCTCATGGCACCCATCTTATATAAAATTCTCCCACTACCGCCGGAAGTGAATTTACTGCCATCCCTGTTAATTTTCAAGAATTTCCCCCTAAGACCTGCCTAGGTCATCAGGCCTATGGAATCCCAAGGGACGAGAAAGATCTTGAGGTGGCTCCATTACAATGATTAACATGTCTCATGCACTCATGTTTTCTTTATACCAGGGGTGGGTTGCTCCCGGTTTGGGATGGTTCTATGAATTGGTAGCAGCAGTGGCCAACACGCATGTACAGAAACATGCACACATGTGAAGCGGTAACAATGCATTATAGTCTATAATAACTTACAGAACACAGTACATCTATATGCAATCAGAACAATAGCATGAGGAAGATCATTCTCACATTATCTTATATGTCCATCCATCATTTATCTTTCTATCTTTCTATCTTTCTGTCTTTCTGTCTTTCTGTCTTTCTGTCTTTCTGTCTGTCTGTCTGTCTGTCTGTCTATCTATCTATCTATTTATATCTCTCTCTCTCTCACACACACACACACACACACACAGACACATCTATCTATCATCTATCATCTATCTATCTATCTATCTATCTATCTATCTATCTATCTATCTATCTATCTATCTATCTATCATCTCTCTCACACACAGAGACACATCTATCTATCATCTATCATCTATCTCTATCTATCTATCTATCTATCTATCTATCTATCTATCTATCTATCATCTCTCTCACACACAGAGACACATCTATCTATCATCTATCATCTATCTCTATCTATCTATCTATCTATCTATCTATCTATCTATCTATCTATCATCTCTCTCACACACAGAGACACATCTATCTATCATCTATCATCTATCTATCTCTATCTATCTATCTATCTATCTATCTATCTATCTATCTATCTATCTATCTCTCACACACAGACACACAGACACATCTATCTATCATCTATCTCTCTTTCTCTCTCTCTCTCTCTCACACACACACATCTATCTATCTATCTATCTATCTATCTATCTATCTATCTATCTATCTATCTATCTATCTATCTATCTATCTATCTATCATCTACCTACCTACCTACCTATTTATCATGGATCATGGCATTTAAATTGTTTTCAAAGACTTTCATTGCTGTTCTATCAAATGCTAGTCTATAGCATCTTCAAGTGTCATTTATTTTTAAGTCGTATTACATTTTTTCCATTCTGTTATTCTCCATTGTATTCTTCCCTAGGCTTGCTGATAGACTGTTTTTCTTCTCTAGGATTATTGGCAGAGATTAGAACCTATATTGATTATACTTTGTCACATTTTTCTAGGTATTTCATCAATTATTTAAACCCTGGTGAGTAGTGGAGAGCTGATCCAACTTCATTTTCTAGAAACTAGAGTAGGGAATATATTCTGAGGAATCTTGGACGTGATATCAATGCCATATGGAGTTTCCTTCCTGTACTCCTTCCATATTGGTTCTTTTTAAATCCATTACTATATGTCCATTGGCATCCCTTAACATACAAATTTAAGGGTGAAACCCCCTGCAGGGTTCAGAGATCTTTTAGAAGACTTTTCTTGCTTTTCCAATCTACTCCAATTCTTTGATGTCTTTATAGATATTATTATAATACTGCTTCTTGTCTCTTCTAATAGTTGTCTAAAATTCCTTATTAAATGTCCTTCCTTTGATCTTTGCCTTTCTTGGCTTCATCTTCTCTTCTTTATGGTTTGTTGGTTTATTTATTTATTTATTCAATTTGCATAGCTGCCTATCTCAGACAAATGACTCTGGACAGTGAACAATCACAAACTCAAATAAATCAATTTAAAAACTTTTTTCTTTCAAATCAGGCTTGCTTTCTTTTGTTTTTGATCCTGGCAATCTTTTTTTTTTGCATGCATCCTTAACAACTGTGATTTCGTTCCATAGTTCTTCTGTTTCCCAATAAATGAGGTTCAGAACTTCAAAGCAATGATGTTCTCTTTGAAAATAGTGGGTATAATGTTCAAAGTTGTACTGTGAAAAAGTAGTTTGTGATCTATTTCACAATCATTCTTTGCCACATATTTGCTGTTATAACTTGTTGTGGTTCAGCCTGAGGCTGCTCAGGGATCGGCTGTGTCTCTGCTGGCTCCATGCCCGGAGGAGGATGACAGCGAAGAGGAGGGGGCTGAACAGTCGGACGGGGGAGAGGAAAGTCAGGAATGGGATGAAGGAGAACAGCATGAGAGCCCTGGGGGGGCCTCTCCCAAGCCAGTATCTTGGAGTCATTAGGTGATGAAGCACAAGCCATCATTGACATGCGCAGGAGATGTTCAGATCAAAGAAAGGAGCAATTAAAGAAGTATTATCAGCACTGAATTAGGAACAGCTGGGCTTGGGTGTGGTCCTCCTTAGCAGGGTTTAAAAGGCAGGCAAGCCCTTGAAGCCATGTGGAGTGTTATCAGTTTGGAGTTACGGTGTCCTGCTTTGTTCTCGGCGTCTCTGTTCCTGGCTTGTGGCCCAGCAGTTTGGAAGACCCGTGGGAGGTGTAGGTCTGCTATCTACAGCCTCGGCTTGGCAGCAAGAATCCTGTATTGCTGCATGGACTTTTGCTTTCGTGGATACATTTGAAGATACAGCATTTTCCTGTTTGTAAGGACATTTTCTGTTACCTGTGTTTTTCTTGAATTTTATAAAACTGCCTTTGCCTTTTACCAGTGTGTCTGGATTCTCTTTTTGGGTTGGTATTGGCTTCCGGAGTGACTCAGACAGAACATAACTGAACTCTTCTACCGCCAATAATAACATTTTCCATATCCTCCATCTGGTTATGTGCATGTATAGAGGCACCATTTTGATTGTTTGAAGGGTTTATTAGCAATGAAAAGAACAACTGGACTGGCAGAAATTGATAAATCTTTCTTCTGTTTCATTTTAGTCTCCTAAGCCATAAAGACTTGAAGTGGTTAATCATCCATATAAACAAAGTTTATGACAGGATATATTTAATTCTATGATTTATTACACCATTAATAATGAAAGTTGCTGCTGATACTTCTAATGAATTACAACCGAACATCTCTAACTTGATCATTTTTCGCTGATTTAGAATAAAAATATGATTCACATTGTCAGTGATTTTTTTTATTACGTATCAAAGCATAATACCACATAGCACTATCAACAAAATAATATTATATATATTATTGATTTGATAAAATCTACATTAACAGTAAAATTGCAGAAAAATTCTTAAAACCAATTTGCAAGAGAGAATATATGCATATTCAATATATACTGATATAGACATCTGATGATAGAGATGATAGAGACAAATGATCCTATCAGTATCATGAATACTTAAATGGAGACAACCAATTAATTCAAAATGGCAATAATGCCATAGCTGAACTCTCAGATCTACATATGGAATTGTATGTTAATACAATATTGCTGCTATGAGATTTGCATATGTAGTCTCTCAAGCTGTCAAGAATCTTCTCTCATGGTTTAATTAATGGCAGGATATTCCAGGAAGCACCTCAGAGCAGGAATATAGAGAATGTCAGTATACATCTGCCTCCAATGAAGAGTTTTAGGGACTATTTGAAAAAAGTAAGCCTTAAAGGGGAAAACCATGAAAAAACCATGAAGGATTTGGAGCAGCTACTAATTCTCTGCCTTTTTCCTATTTGCTCAGTTACCTGGTTCAAATAGATTTTTTCTCCTAATTTTTTTTAAAAAGCTTGAAGGTGTATTTGTCAATTATCAGGGGATTTGACTCACTCCTCTCAGGGAAGCCAGATAGGTTCTCGTATTATCTCAGTTTGCTTTAGTTGTCTTGATTCCTTCTCCAGAAAATACAGATTCGGGTTTCTATCTATAATATCTACAGATGCAAATAATTCATTTGGTTTCTCTGCAATCTCCATATCTCCACTGAATATCCCTTGCAAGTCTTTTTTATCTAATAACCAGTTGATTGGCTTTCTGCTTTGAATTTATTTATGCTTATTGCCATATGATTTTTAAAATACGTATTCATTATTGTCATTCACATTTTATATGAGCCGGAGTGGCGCAGCAGGTAGAGTGCTGTACTGCAGGCCACTGAAGCTGACTTGTAGATCTGAAGATCAGCGGTTAAAATCTCATCATCGGCTCAAGATTGACTCAGCCCTCCATCCTTCCGAGGTGGGCAAAATGAGGACCCAGATTGTGGGGGCAATAGCCTAGTTCTGTTAAAAAAAAAAAGTGCTATTGCTAACATGTTGTAAGCTGCCCTGAGTCTAAGGAGAAGGGCGGCATAAAAATCAATCAATCAATCAATCAATCAATCAAACAAACAAACAAACAAACAAACAAACAAACAAACAAACAGGTTAGAGTTTATTTTTATTATTATTATTATTATTATTATTATTATTATTATTATTATTATTATTAATTGTGATGAATTTCTTTGTTTGGATGAGTTTGGACACTTTTAGGAAAACAAGCTGGCATCCTCGTAGATATGTTATGAAGCTATTTGGCCCATTTAACTTTGTTTTGTTCATCTTATAACTTTCTCATTATTATTTTTAGGAGTTTTTCCTTTTGTAGGAAAATGTGTGATTGTATTAAAACTTCTGGCAATTTCCAATTTGTAGGTATGCAGATTCTGATAGTATTATGGTAACTCTATCCTATTAGTTCCACTACATTTATGTCTTGCATTAGATCACAGGTACTACTTAGTATAAAATTAAGGTCACTCTCTACTTAGAATCTATTAAGAGAATAATTGTTTAGAATATTTAGAAACAAGGTTCTCTTGACACGGCCTAAAAATGAATACATGCATGGAGATCCACCATTATTACAAAAGCTTCTCTTTCCACACGTCTCTGATTTCTTTCATCATCTCAAGATGAATCTCAACATTTTGATCAGATTGTAATGTGTCTCGAAATATAATTTACATTTTTGTCCAGATTTGTCACTACTGTATTGGATTTTGATGGAGGAATCTTGTTTTCTATGTTTTTTAGTATGTTAAATGTTATACATTCTGTTGTGGTTAGCTCTGGCCCAGCTCCTGCCCCAAGGACTGTGGATGTGGGGGAGACATCCACATGCTGCAGGCCTGTTTTGCCCCCGGTGGAATCTGCTGATGAAGGCTCCTCTGACCAAGAAGACATGAGTGACAGGGAGGAGGAGAGTGAGGCAGTCAGCTCAGAAGGAGATCAATTATCTAGCTCCTCCTTGCATTCAGAACAAGAGTTAAGATACAGCCACGCACGCGGAGAGCGATGCATAGGCAACAACAACTGAGAGATTATTATCAAAGAAAATGAGGCCACCTGTGGTTGGGTGGGGCTGTGGTAATTAGTGAGGCTGCTATAAATAGCAACCTGTGGGTTTGGCCATTGTGGAGGATTATCTGATCATTGTGTTTCGTGACTGCTTTACTGACTTTGACCTTTTGTATGCTGCTTTTTCCCCGCTTTGAAACTAAACCAGAGCAGTGTGTGTTTCACTTTGTGAAAGAAGAAGGACTGTGAATTACCTCACAGCTGCAAGCTAAGTATCACAGAACTGATAAGGGACTTGTACAAATTACCAGTTTGTTTGGAGACGAGTGCTCTTTGCAATACCAAAAGAGTGCTTAGTTTATTTGAATTTTCATTATAAAGAACATTGTTTTGACTTTTCAAACGTGTGTATCTGAAATTTGTATCTGTGGATTTTTGGGAAGAGTCTACCAGAGAGCCCGACAGAACACATTCCATGATAAAATAAAGGTGTATTTTCCCCAGTGCACTATTCCTAACTTTTCTTCAAAGTTTAGTTTTACAGTTGAATAGAGCTGCACACAGAAATGTCATACAAACATATAAAGAAATTCATCCTAGTTTAGTGTCCAAGCTTTCGGTATTGTAACATGTATTGCCTTGCTATATATCTAGATCTAGGTTCCAAGTAGAGAGAAACTCAACTCACAAATTTTCCAACAATTTATTTCCACAACCAGGGCAAGGAATAGTTTAACAGTGGATTCGTCAGCTATTCACATTGAATCAGATTTTTCTCAATCCAATCTTCTTCCATATGGAGTGAACTTCATGCTTTATACCTGCCAGCCATGGTTTAAGTTTTAATTGGTTTGTATGCCGTCCCTCTCCGGGGACTGCATCATGGGGCTGAAGGCTAATGTATCATTTAGCATCAAGTTGGAACAGAGCAGCTTATATTTGAAAAGAAGCAACGGGGGGAAAAATTGACCAGTTTGTACTGTATTTATTAATTTGACTTCTATGCCACCCAATCCCGTGGGACTATCTGCTACAGAGGGAAAGCTGACAACTTATTTCACACATTTTTGTTTTAATGCTTATGTCAACACAAGGATAATTAAGATGCCACAGTAACACTTTGCAAAAATAGATTAAGGAATTGCTCAATAGAATGGACCACTCTCCCTTACTCATACCTAAATATAATTATAGAGAATACCTGGGGAAAAAGTTTTAATAAATGGGGCATATTTACAGTTCATTTTTATCTAATCTCCTAGTAGGTGAATCAGACAGAAGCACACAAACACAGTTCTCTAATCCTACACAAAATTAGTCATTTAATTCCTCACAGAAAATGTAAAACATGAAGGATTATCCAAGTCACAGAACACTGTGGGTGAAACTATGATTTAAAAACAACAACAATAGTCTTCTTTGCTGAATGATTTCAGTGCATTTTACAGCAGGCAGTGGGAAAAAGATTTATTTATTTATTAGATTTGTATGCCGTCCCTCTCCGTAGACTCAGGGCGGCTCACAACACAATAAAACAGTTCATAACAAATCTAATAATTTAATTTAAAATTTAAAATATTTTAAAAACCCCATTATTAAGCAGACATACGTACAAACATACCATACATAAATTGTATAGGCCCGGGGGAGATATTTCAATTCCCCCATGCCTGACGACAAAGGTGGGTTTTGAGGAGTTTACAAGGAGGGTGGGGGCAGTTCTAATCTCCGGGGGGAGCTGGTTCCAGAGAGTCAGGGCCGCCACAGAGAAGGCTCTTCCCTGGGGCCAGACAAATGACATTGTTTAGTTGACGGGACCCGGAGAAGGCCCACTCTGTGGAACCTAATCGGTCGCTGGGATTCGTGCAGCAGAAGGCGGTCTCGGAGATATTCTGGTCCGATGCCATGAAGGGCTTTATAGGTCCTAACCAACACTTTGAATTGTGACCAGAAATTGATCGGCAACCAATGCAGACTGTGGAGTGTTGGTGTAACATGGGCATACCTGGGGAAGCCCATGACTGCTCTCACAGCTGCATTCTGCACGATCTGAAGTTTCCAAAACACTTTTCAAAGGTAGCTCCATGTAGAGAGCATTGCAGTAGTCGAATCTCGAGGTGCTGAGGGCATGAGTGACTGTGAGCAGTGAGTTCCGGTTCAGATAGGGCCGCAACTGGTGCACCAGGTGAACCTGGGCAAACGTCCCCCTCGCCACAGCTGAAAGATGGTTCTCTAATGTGAGCTGTGGCTCGAGGAGGACATCCATGTTGCGGACCCTCTCTGAGGGGGTCAAAATTCCCCACCCAGGATGATGGACGGACAGATGGAATTGTCTCTGGGAGGCAGAACCCACAGCCACTCCGTCTTATCCGGGTTGAGTTTGAGTCTGTTGACACCCATCCAGACCCCAACAGCCTCCAGGCACCGGCACATCACTTCCACTGCTTTGTTGACTGGGCATGGGGTGGAGATGTACAACTGATATCAGAGATTGATTAATATATTTTAGAGGGTAAAATGAAGCTGATAGTGTTTCTCATGGGAACATCTCCAATATGTTGTCCCTGCTTTGTTATGACTGCCACTACTCGTTGTGGTACCAGTAATGCATTTTTTCCTTGATAAATCACTACAAAGATTGAATGAGAACTTTTTGGCATGTGCTGCTGTGTTAATAGTAAATAATTCAAAAAGTCTCTATGTCACATTTCATGGCGGATGGGCTTTTGTAGAAGAAATAAATAAACAAATAGTGAAATGAGGATACCTGCCTGTTAAAGGTGACTTGTTTCCAGAACTACCTGCTCAAAAATGACAACCAGATAATTATTACTAGGACATTTTGTGTAGAATATCGCCTGGGAATAAATTGTTATTATATGCTGGCCCAATGGAGTATATTCTAAGAGTTCTACAGAAAAATATATTTCATTATATGAAGCTATAATATTGCCAGAATAGGTGATATCTCTTTGATTAAAATAATTAATGGTACAAAAGTTCTATATATAATTTGCAGGATATTGATCAGTACTCTTTTAAGAAGGTGCATGCTTCATTATGAACATTATGCATTATGTGCAGTAGATTTGTCCCTTTATTTATAAGATATAAATTTATTTTTTATTTTATGAACGAAACAAGGGGAGAAGGCACTTAGAACTAAGGAGAAATTTTCTGAAAGTTAGAACAATTAATCAGTGGAAGAGCTTGCCTCCAGAAGTTGTAAATGCCCCAACACTGGAAGTTTTTAAGCAGATGTTGGATAACCATCTGTCTTAAGTAGTGTGGGGTTTCCTGCCTAAGCCGGGGGTTGGGCTAGAAGACCTCTAAAGTCCCTTCCAACTCTGTTATTATTAAGATATCTCAATTGTGATTTTGGCATAGACAAGACATACAGTACATACAGTACCTAAAAGGAATCCCGTGTTTCTCTGATAATGGGTATACACTGACTCTGACTTCACTAAACTTTACATTTCCCATGAAATGTATTATACTGTATGTAAAAAAAAATCTAATAATGTTGGATAGAAAATATACACGACGTATGAACATTATATCCAAAATAACAATAAACTCTAGAAATGGAAATAATATTTTGAATGACAGACATTATTCTCATAGACAAGACTGTAAGAAATTAAAGCTATTTGCTTTAGAGACCTTATTGGAAAAAAGCAGCAGAGACTTGCAGCAAAGGCACCTTAGGAAAGGAACAAAGTAATCTATTGCCATACAGTAAACAAAGACAAAGCACAGAGATATTTTCTCCAAGGTATAGTGAACAATATTTTGTCTGATTGTAACAGATGTCCAAAGAATTTAAAATATTTTATGTATGTCTAGAGAAGCAAGCAAATAAGAATCATTGATGCTAAGAACAAGGGTACATAAAAAGGAATCATTGCATATTGATCCATAAAAAGCAACTCCAAATCCCTAACTATGTCCTTATTACATCTAAGTAAATGAGAAAAGGGTATGTTTGTTTCTGAGTTAACAGACCCTTCAGTTAGGCAAAGTGTTAGAGAAGGAAAGGAGTAGGAAAAAAGGAGAAAGTTAAAGAAATAGTTCAGGGATTTCAGGATGTAGAATGAAGATTAATTATAACACCATATAGGTGTTATTAAGGTATGCTATAACTAGTTCTCAGAAGCAAAGAAAAGGATTGTTGTTTCCCAAACTCTGAAAACATGAAGTTCAATCTTTCTCCTGTTATGGAGAAACCTCATGAGTTCTTAACGATGAAAACTATTCCTGTTTACAATATAAGAAAGTTGATTGGTGCCTAGATAGATAGATAGATAGATAGATAGATAGATAGATAGATAGATAGACAGACAGACAGACAGACAGACAGACAGACAGACAGACAGACAGACAGACAGACAGACAGACAGACAGATAGACAGACAGATATCACAACAACACATAAGCACACAACAGATACAAACTTAATGTAAACCGCTCCAAGCTCGACTGCAGGAAATACGACTTTAGTAACCGAGTAGTTGATGCATGGAACTCACTACAAGACTCTGTAGTATCATCATCTAACCCCCAAACTTTACCCTTACACTATCTACTGTTGACCTCTCCCGATTCCTAAGAGGCCAGTAAGGGGCGTGCATAAGTGCACTAGTGTGCCTTCCGTCCCCTGTCCTAATATTTCTTCTTTTTGTTACCCAAGCAGAAGGATCTGCTGCTTGGGTAACAGTCTATCCTCCATACTAACCCACTGAGTCATACATACAGTACATACATACATACTGTACATACCTACATGAAAATTAATAAATAAATAATTATGATTGTATAGGTAAAAGTTATGAAGTAATGGAGTTTTTCCCCTGCTTATTTCTATGAAGAACTTCAAATATTTTGATCTTTTGTAAACAAAGACTTTAAAGGAAGCCTGATTTAATGGCTACTGTTGGTTTATTGATTAAGCTAATGGCACTATATTTTTGTTGGTTTACACTTTCTTGGATTTATGTGTACAGTTTAAATTCTCAGTCAAATAGGTCAGTCCAGTTCAAACATATAGCCGGATTAATTCTTTTCTTGGAAGAGATTCATCAAGAATTATAAATCAACCTAATCATATATGAAGCAACATTACAATCAAATAGAGTTGTACATGAACAAATACAGAGAAGGAATAATTAATATAATTTATATTACATTACATTATAATATAAGTGTGATATTTAATCCCAGCGACCAATTAGGTCCCACAGAGTCGGCCTTCTCCGGGTCCCGTCGACAAAACAATGTCGTCTGGCAGGACTCAGGGGAAGAGCCTTCTCTGTGGCAGCCCCGGCCCTCTGGTATCAACTCCCCCCGGAGATTAGGACTGCACCCACCCTCCTTGCCTTTCACAAACTCCTGAAAACCCACCTATGTCTCCAAGCATGGGGGAATTGATATACCCCTAGCTGTTCCATTTTATGTAGAAACATAGAAACATAGAAGACTGACGGCAGAAAAAGACCTTATGATCCATCTAGTCTGCCCTTATACTATTTTGTGTATTTTATCTTAGGATGGATATATGTTTATCCCAGGCATGTTTAAATTCAGTTACTGTGGATTTACCAACCACGTCTGCTGGAAGTTTGTTCCAAGGATCTACTACTCTTTCAGTAAAATAATATTTTCTCATGTTGCTTTTGATCTTTCCCCCAACTAACTTCAGGTGGGGCCCCTTGTTCTTGTGTTCACTTTCCTATTAAAAACACCTCCCTCCTGAACCTTATTTAACCCTTTGACATATTTAAATGTTTTGATCATGTCCCCCCTTTTCCTTCTGTCCTCCAGACTATACAGATTGAGTTCATTAAGTCTTTCCTGATACGTTTTATGCTTAAGACCTTCCACCATTCTTGTAACCTGTCTTTAGACCCGTTCAATTTTGTCAATATCTTTTTGTAGGTGAGGTCTCCAGAACTGAACACAGTATTCCAAATGTGGTCTTACCAGCGCTCTATATAGCGGAATCACAATCTCCCTCTTCCTGCTTGTTATACCTCTTGCTATGCAGCCAAGCATCCTACTTGCTTTTCCTACCGCCTGACCACACTGCTCACCCATTTTGAGACTGTCAGAAATCACTACCCCTAAATCCTTCTCTTCTGAAGTTTTTGCTAACACAAAACTGCCAATACAATACCCAGATTGAGGATTCCTTTTCCCCAAGTGCATTATTTTAAATTTGGAATGTATGGTTTGTCTGGATTGTATGACTGTTTTTATAATGGGTTTTTTAAAATTGTTTTTAATATTGGATTTGTACATTATGCAGTGCTTGTTGTGAGCTGCTCCGAGTCTTCGGAGAAGGGAGGCATACAAATCTAATTTATTATTATTATTATTATTATTATTATTATTATTATTATTTAATTAATACTAGATACTGTATATCTGACTTACATTATACCTACATAACTTCTTCTTTTTTCTATATATTTCAGGTAGTTCCTTACATTTGCTTCTTTTTCAGCTGAGGATGGAATTAGTCAGAATCTTATCTTTGGATATCAGGGAATAATTGATTAGAAAGTACAGGGTCTTTTTATTAGTCACTAAATGAATTAGACATGAAGTAACTATACTACAAATCTTTCTAATACAGAACAATGAATTAACAGTTTAATCTTTTAATTGGAAGTCCTTATGCATCATCACATGAGAGTTGATGGGTCTGAATCTCAAATAAGGGTATTTCTTATGGGCTTATTTATCAAACCCCATTATGATGCTTTTCATTTAAGGTTTTAAAAGACCTATGCATTGTGCAACACTCATCATGTGATTATGGCATATTAATGTATCTCATCTGAATAATTCATTTTAAGTGTTATAGAACATATGCCGATTCTGCAAATAGATTTTCTCATAAGTTAAAAAGCTATAAGGATGCACAGGCTAAATGAAATAGATCGTTTCAGCTGAGAATGTACATTTAAGCTTCCTCAATAGGGAATGCTACAGAATTCTTTTATTAAATGAAAAGCATCTCCAAAGAATGGGGAAAAAAATCTAACAATTTGTCCTTGATTTTATTGTTGATATCGAATGGAGTCTTTACAACCAGACTATGTCTATTTTTATTTTACCAGAGCTTGCACAGAATAATTGAAAGGCTGGATGTTAGCTCCACCCTATGAGAAGAGGCGTATCAGGTAAGACCAATGCCCCTTTTCCACAGTAGATGGAGCTAGCATCCTGGCATAGGACAAAGCCAAGCTGACGAGTCCTATGGGCGGGACTGAGACTGGCCCACAGAGCCCTTCCCCATAAAAACTCTCTGCAGGACCCTGCGACCTAACGCTGCCTCTGCCAATGCAATGACATTGATCTTATAATGCCAGATGAAGGGAGACAGGGTGGTTCAGGTGGCCACCAGGCACACCTCCTCAATTGAAGCCTGCATAGACCAGCCACCAAGGCAGCTGCACTCCACATAGAGGGAGCAGTAACACATCCAGGCTTGGGCAGTACTTACAGATCATATGCTTTAGTAACCATCCCCCTTATCCAGTGGCCAATAGTCAAAGAAGAAACCTTTGAACCCAGCAGGTAGGTTGAAATGAAATGAACATGGCCTCTGTATGCCTCAGAGTCTCAGTACATTTAAGATAGATACGGAGAGACCTTTGGACATCCAATATGTGCCACTGGCATTCCAGTGGATGGGACAAAAATTAGGAAATAACAATTCCGGGGTGCTGTGAAACTCTGAGTTAGTTTTTAGTATGAAAGAGGGACCCAATCACCCCCTGTTAAATCACTGCACCGGAGACTGCTTCAGCATTAATTGGTTTATTGAGCAAGGCATAATAGGTAGAACAGCTCTCTCTAACAATCAACTCCTAACAAGGGCAACGGCTAATCCGTTGCCCTATTTATACCTTTTCTTTTACGCGGGAACTTTTTCTGACAACCGTTTATTTTTGGCGGCATTCTAAACCAAGCCGCGTCTTAACCAATCAGTAAATTTTCCTTTATTTCTTTTAAACAGACATAACACCCCCCTTAGGGGGAGGGTTGTACAGAAATTCTAGGGAGAGCTCTTATTGTCTCCATGATTCAGTTGTCCAAGGTAATTTCCCTTCACCTGTCAGTGATAGAGCCAGTCGATCCCCTAAGGGGGGAGAGGAAGCCAAATTACTTTGGAACATCAATAGGGATGGCCTCGTCCTCATCATTCTTGAAAGCTTGGGAGCAGGAATTCCCTCTGTTTCCACGGTATGTTCTGCAAACAGCGGATCAAGTTGTACAGTACCATTGGAGGATTCCCCCAGACAGACATAATGTTTGGCCTTCAATAACTATGATTTAAAGAGACCTGATAGAAGAGCCCAGTAAAAGAAGGCTGGTCAGGAGCTAAGCCCACATCTTCAGCTAACACGATGTCCTCCAGGTCACCAGACTTTGAAAGAGGTGACTGACTTCTGACAGAATAAGCTGAAGAATAAACTTCTTCATAATCAACTTGTTCCCCCAGAGGGGAAGCTGCAAATGTCTGACTACATAAGTGGTTCGGGTAGAAGCCACTCCATCCTTTGCTCTTTAACCAAGTTCTGACATTCTTTTTTCCACCTCTTAATGTAAGTAAAACAGATGCTCATAAGATATTCTTTCAATTTGGGCAAAGATAGAAGTTGCATGGCACCAAGTCTACAATGTAAGATGGTTGAAGCTTACATCAAACTGTGAAATTACATTGTGGGTGGCTTGTGTGGTTAGAGGCCTAGGGCTGTGATGTTGTGTTACAGCAAAATTTCTTTCTAATGCTTATGAAATCTGTTTATTGTTTTTTAAAAGCTTCATTGTTTTTAAAGCACTAAAAACTAATACAGACTTGTAAAAAGAAAAAATAGAAAAAGAGAGGAAAGAAAATAAAAACGTAGGGAAAAAAACCCTTTTAATTTCTTTGCAGCAAATATAAGTACAATTAGAAAATTATCCCTTATTCTATGATTACAAATAAAGGTCACTCTACTATTATCCAGTTTTTCTAATCAATAAAACCACATATTATAAGTGCCCTTTTCCCATTTTATGCACAAAATCCACAGCAGTTTCCAGATGGCAATAAATGTAGATACTGTTTTCTCTCTAAGCAAAAAAATTAATTTGCAAGTGAAATCTGTTTATTATTTAAAGTGTTGAGTATTGGAGTATCGTACTCTGAGTTAATAGAGGTGCTGCATTCAATAAAATCCATCTGGGTATATAATACAGATATGCCTCAAAAAATGAAATCATGAATTTTTTGCTGAAGTATGAGTTTTGAGGATTTTTTTTTTTTTACAATTTTGTGATGATATTCCATAGGATCGATGTTTCACTTCTGGGTCAAGATGATGAACCCATATTTTGATGACTGTCACAATCCTGTGAAGAAATTTTTCACCTTCATTCTGCTACTGTCACAACAATTATTAGCAAATTTCAACTCGCGAAGCTTTCATCTCTGCTGTCAGTATGTGAGGAACCGATTCTACTTTCTGATATTGAACAGCATCGATTATGTTACCCACACATTCCTATAAAATGCCAAGCTTCACAGCAATTTCCCTTTGAGTGACAGGAATTGTCACTATTAGTTCAATCTTTCTCATGTGAAATAGATTAGTTACCACCACAGATCATCTACTTTACACAAATAAGCTCTTCTAGGTTAACCATCTTAACATTTTTTGGTCCAAAAATATATAGTACTTACATCACACAGTTATCTGCATAAACCATCTGCAATTAGTGGTGACTTTCAAATAGAGGGATTCTTTTACCAATCAATAATGCTATTATGGCATATTAACAATGTTGACATGGCACAGTGATGAGTACCCACTGCAGGTTTCTATTTCATGAACAATAGCAAGGCAATATTTTTTTATAGCAACTTTCCATTAATTGAACTGAAGTAACAGATGCCAAACAACATGTCTCATCTTGCAGCACATAAATCTATCATCAGTTGGGGATTTATAAAGTTGGAGACATTGCATTACATTTCATTCAACCCTCACATTAGAAATAATTTAAAAATACCCACAGTTTTTATAAAAAACATCAAGTATATTTTAAAATCCAAATTGCCTTTGTTGATAGCATTGCATAAAGAAGTAAAATGGTTTTGGAAGAATTGGTATGAAGCATACTAAAATAGAGAAAATGTTTTTCTATAGTTTACGATGAATATTAGGCAATTGGTTTGGAGCAGGGATATCAAACTAGATTTCATTGAGGGTGGGTCTTGCCTCCCAAGGACAATTCCATCTGTCCGTCCATTACCCGGGGGGGGAAACTACTGACCCCCTCAGAGAGGGTTCGCAACTTGGGCGTCCTCTTTGATCCACAGCTGACATTGGAACATCATCTTTCGGCTGTGGCGAGGAGGGCGTTTGCCCAGGTTCGCCTGGTGCACCAGTTACAGCCCTATTTGGACAGGGAGTCATTGCTCACAGTCGCTCATGCCCTCATCATCTCGAGGTTCGATTACTGCAACGCTCTCTACATGGGGCTACCTTGGAAAAGTGTTTGGAAACTTCAGATCGTGCAGAACGCAGCCGCGAGAGCCATCGTGGGGCTTCCAAGATTCGCCCACGTTTCCATTGCTTGCACGCTTGCATTGGCTGCCGATCAGTTTCTGGTCACAATTCAAAGTGTTGGTTATGACCTTTAAAGCCCTACATGGCATTGGACCAGAGTGCCTCCGGAACCGCCTGCTACCACACGAATCCCAACGACCGATAAGGTCCCACAGAGTTGGCCTTCTCCAGGTCCCGTCGACTAAACAATGTCGTTTCGTGGGCATCAGGGGAAGAGCATTCTCTGTGGCGGCCCAGGCCCTCTGGAATCAACTCCCCCCGGAAATTAGAATTGCCCCCACCCTCCCTGTCTTTCGTAAACTACTCAAGACTCACTTATACCACCAGGCATGGGGGAGTTGAGACACCTTTCCCCCAGGCTCTTTTATACTTTATTTTATGTTTGGTATGAATGTGTTGTTCGGTTTTTTAAATAATGATAGGGTTTTATATGTTTTTTAATATTAGATTTGTTCTACTATAATATTATTTTTATTGTTGTTGTGAGCCGCCCCGAGTCTTCGGAGAGGGGCGGCATACAAATCTAATAAATTATTATTATTATTATTATTATTATTATTGTTGTTGTTGTTGTAGTAGTAGTAGTAGTTCTCCTCCATGGGTTGAGGGGGGAGGGCAGTGGGGAGGCAGCAGAATGGGTGGGATCAATGCCTTCTTCGGGACCCTGCTACCCAAATGGGACATGAGGGCTATTTGTGGCTCCCTGTGCTTTGTTTTTACCCTCCATGGGCTCCTGCAGCATCTGCCAGCTAAAAATGGGGCACATGGCCCATTTTTGGCTGGGTTTTTTTTTTTTGCCTGGTTTGGGCCCGGTTTTTGGGCCCCCTTTCAGCCAGAAGACTGCTGTAAGAGGCCATGGAGAGTGAAAACAAGACATGGGACCCTGCGCGTAGCCCATTTTAGCCACCAGAGGCACTGTGGCCCGGTCCTTTGATATTTCCAGGATAGCCCCATGGGCCGGATTTAAGCACTCTGTAGGCTGGATTTAGCCCATGGGCCTTGAGTATCAGAATAAGGGACAAATGCAAGAACTGTTACTTATGCAAAGAGGGCTGAAATATTCTTTATATTTTGAAAAGCAAGATATCTTCGGAGAGGAGCGGCCTACAAATCTAATAAATTATTAATTATTATTATTTGGAAGCAACTAAAGAAGATTTCTCCCTGATTCCCTGTGGTATAAAAAGGAAAAGAGATAAAAGTATAAGACTGCTTCTCCTGTTTTATTCTGATTTCTGATTTGATCTAGCTATTGAGTCTGACAACTGGACACAATATACTACTGTTGTTAGCCGCCCCGAGACTACGGAGAGAGGCAGCATACAAATCTAATAAATAAATAAATAAATAAATAAATAAATAATAAATGTACCATATTTTTCAGAGTATAAGATGCACATTTTTCCTTCCTAAAAGAGGGTAAAAATATAGGTGCATCTTATACATCGAATACAACCATTTTTGCTGTGCCAATGTCCTTTCCCCGTATCCCATTTTGCAAAAAAAAAATGGGCTTGTTTTTCACAAGAGGGTTTTTGCCATAATCCGGCACTCAGGAATTCTCTGCAGGATTCCTAGATCCTTTGACCACCCCATTTTTGCAAAAAAAAAAAAAAAAAGGGTGAAAAAGATGGGTGCATTTTTTCCTGCTAATTACCCCATCTAGCATGACTGGAACAGAACTTCTGGGTGTTAAAGTATACTAGCCTTAAAGCTGTCAAGTTTGAAAACCCCTGGATTAGGGGTGCAAGTGTCTTCAAACTTGGCAAGTTTACGACTTGTGGACTTCACCTTCCATTCCTGAGCTAGCATGACTTCTGGCTAGCAGGAATTCTAGTAGTTGAAGTCCACAAGTCTTAAATCTGTCAAGTTTAAAGTTTATAAAAAGTGTACATGGTTGTAAAAAGTATACATGTTTGTAAAAAGTATTCTGCTACACTGGTATTTTATTAAATAATATATTACTACATCATTTGATTCAGAATACTTTTTACTTGTTTTTCACCTCTAAAATCTAAGTGCGTTTTATACTCTGAAAAATATGGTATGTATGTTTTTTCTTTTTGTTCTTTCCTGGTTTAGAAGTCATAAAGGAAAAGCCCACTGTATACAAATAATTAAAGCCATCTTATTAATAAGCTGTTAGCATGGATTGTACCCCCTAATTGAGAAAAAATAAACAGCATCCTAAAGCACTTAGCAAAATGCTAAGAAACCATAACAACTGCCTTGAGAGGCATTCTGGTATCCATTAATTTCTTTTATCCAATGAATTTCTTGATGATTGTAATTAGATTCACCTGAGATTTTTGCAACTGTTCTTCAGTAGGAGAGCAAATTCTTATTTTCATATAGTGGAAACAGTCAATATATATGGATGAGCAAATTAGGTCAACAGCAGACTGAATATTTCCAATATTAGCAAACCCATTTTGATCAGCAGGATACCTAGAGCCAAACTGATTTCTGCAGATTATTTTATCTTTTACTGATGCTGAGTCTATCTTGGTTTCAAATGTCATTTCAAGAAAAGCAGGTGATAAGGATTGTATAATTATTTGATTCAGAGGTTGAATAGCATTGCTGTGAACTGGAGTTTTAAAAGGATTTTTTTTTACTATTTATTATTTTCTTTGTATTCCTGGAAACCAAATTAATTAGCAAATTCATGAATAGAATAGCAAATATTAAACTATTTTTAAATAATTATTTTGCACAATTAAAAGATAAACAAAAACAAATGTACACATGCAAATGATAAATGATAAAAGAAAGAGTGCTAGAAACAGATATAGATAACACAAGGAAAAATAAAAATTAAAGAAGCAGCTTTATGGATATACAATTAGAAAGGTCTTGTGAATGATTAGATTTATTTATGTTAAAGGCAGAAAGGCTATTACCTGCACAAGTACCTCCAAATTGATGGAATTGAGGAGTGAAATTGCAGACATATCAAAATTGTCCTGTTGATTAGGGACAAAATAATAAGAACTTTTGCGTTTGCTCAAGGGGTTGAATAAGAGAAGATAGGAACTATGTAATAAACCAGGAATTATAAAAGGGGACAAAGGATAAAATTTGTTTGTTTTGTTCTTTGTTGTGAAGAAGCTGCTTCTTTAGCAAATCTTAAATCAATTTTTCAAATACAGTACATCTGGATTTTTAAATTAGATCAAGGCTGACTGATATATCCCTAGAAATTGCAAATCATTTATGACTACTGGAATAAATGATCAATTCTAATAACATATTATTTAACTGGTAGAATTTAGTAACTCTATCTGCTTAGAGAGCAACAATGGGCAATTTACTCTGGGCATGTGCTTCCCAAATCCCTTTTTGATGGAATTTAACCCTATTCCACTGTCCAAATTATATTAGATAAAATTTGGTAGCAAATTACAATCCAATATTCTTATTGCCCAATTTACAAGGAAACAGTTAAGTAATATACCCAGATTACTAACTTGCCTGAAAAATATCTTCTGTTTCTTAATATTATTTTACTGCTTCACCTATATTGGAGAATCTGTATGTACAAATAAAAGAAGGAAGGAAATTTACCTCTTACTTCATAAGGGCAGAGCATATACTATCAGGTTTCTCATTCATTCATTCATTCATTCATTCATTCATTCATTCATTCATTCATTTTTGTTATTTTGCTGAATTTATTCTCATTTATTTCTCAGTTCAAAAATTGTGGCCCAAGATGCTTTTCACAAGTAATAAGTGTAGTAATGAAAAAAGTATATTAAAACCATAAAACATGAGACTAGTGTATGTGAAACTGAAAAGCATTAAACTTTGCTGAGTTGCAAAGAATTAAAATGTATTGCTCCAAATAATGATGATGTGTTAGGCTTCTTAAACAACAACAGCCTGGGGATTAAGGCAAAAGACTTCCTGCCACGGGGCTAGTATTCCATATGAAAATAAAATTCTTTGTTTTCTATTGCTTGGTTAGTTCCATCTGTAATGGTGCCCCTGAAGTGTTATCTACAAAGATCAAACTTAGAACACCTTTCAAGAGCTGTGAATGAACATCAAATGTACTGTAGCTTGTTGGCCATATTTTATCTATGCCTAAAGACCAGCAGCCCCAAATTGTATTAGGTTGGATACCTCCTGGAGGAAACAGGAAATGAGGTTGGCCAGAAAACATTTTAAGATTATTAATGCCCTTTGGGATGATGCTACAATGCTATAATGCTCCTGGAGGCGTCTGTAATATGGTAAATGATTTAGCTTTACTAGATAAATGGTCAAAGCAATGGAAACTGCAGTTTAATGTTTCCAAATGTAAAATAACGCACTTGGGGAAAAGGAATCCTCAATCTGAGTATTGTATTGGCAGTTCTGTGTTAGCAAAAACTTCAAAAGAAAAGGATTTAGGGGTAGTGATTTCTGACAGTCTCAAAATGGGTGAACAGTGCAGTCAGGCGGTAGGGAAAGCAAGTAGGATGCTTGGCTGCATAGCTAGAGGTATAACAAGCAGGAAGAGGAAGATTATGATCCCGCTATATAGAATGCTGGTGAGACCACATTTGGAATACTGTGTTCAGTTCTGGAGACCTCACCTACAAAAAGATATTGACAAAATTGAACGGGTCCAAGGAGGGGCTACAAGAATGGTGGAAGGTCTTAAGCATAAAACGTATCAGGAAAGACTTAATGAACTCAATCTGTATAGTCTGGAGGACAGAAGGAAAAGGGGGGACATGATCGAAACATTTAAATATATTAAAGGGTTAAATAAGGTCCAGGAGGGAAGTGTTTTTAATAGGAAAGTGAACACAAGAACAAGGGGACACAATCTGAAGTTAGTTGGGGGAAAGATCAAAAGCAACATGAGAAAATATTATTTTACTGAAAGAGTAGTAGATCCTTGGAACAAACTTCCAGCAGACGTGGTAGATAAATCCACAGTAACTGAATTTAAACATACCTGGGATAAACATATATCCATCCTAAGATAAAATACAGAAAATAGTATAAGGGCAGACTAGATGGACCATGAGGTCTTTTTCTGCCGTCAGACTTCTATGTTTCTATGTTTCTACAAATGATCAAAACCACTGGAAAACACTTGTTGTCCAAAGTACTTTACACATGATAATGATGAACTGTTATTTAGATAGATAACGGTCATGCTATTTTCATTATTTAATCCTACTTGTTACTTAATAATTAGGATTTGAAATCAATATATGTTTAGTTTATGAAGTCAATATGCAGCGATTTTAATTGGAAGAATTAAAGGTAAGGTTTACTTTTTTATAAAGTACTGCATGCTCTTTTCCAGCCTGTTTTGCCAACCTGCCTTCCATTGAGGACCTGTATCCTGCACGAGTCAAAAAGAGAGCAGTGATAATATTTACTGACCCATCGCATCCTGAACACAAATTGTTTCAACTCACTACAGAGTACTGCACACCAAGACAACTAGATACAAGAACTGTTTTTTCCCCGAACGCCATCACTTTACTAAACAAATAATTCCCTCAACACTGTCAAACTATTTACAAGGTCTGCACTTCTATTTCTACTAGTTTTTTCTTATCATTCCTATCATCCTTTTCCTCCCATTTAGGACTGTATGACTGTAACTTGTTGCTTGTATCCTAAGATTTTTATTAATATTGATTGTTTCTTCATTGCTTATTTGATCCCTATGACAATCATTAAGTGTTGTACCACAGGATTCTTGACAAATGTATCTTTTTCTTTTATGTACACTGAGAGCATATGCACCAAGATAAATTCCTTGTGTGTCCTATTACACTTTGCAAATAAAGAATTCTATTCTATTCTATTCTATTCTATTCTATTCTGAAGGACAAAGACATCCAGGTTTTACATTTATGGGAACTCAAAAATGTCAGCATTTGAAACAAGTGTTATTTGTATTTAAAACAGCAGTATAACTTAAGTATGTTCCTCCTGCTGTCCAGCATTCATAAATCATCATTAAACTACTGCATATTCTTCTTCATTCACCACTGTTCAATTATGTAGCTTCTGGTTTAAATAAATCCCCCAATTAGGGTAAAACAGGCTATTGTGCCAGGAAAGAAATATCAATTGCCTTTATCTAAAATTAAGAGAGGATGTAAGAGGGAAGAGCAAGAAACTATATTTCAAGAGAACCTAAAATGTGTTTCAATGGCAGTTTCTACTCGGCAATTTTTTTTTTTAAATGACCATATGATTTATTAGTTATGTGATAATTATTTGGGAACTCTATGTTCTACAGATGCTTGGGAACATCAGTTGGGAGGACTATTGCAATTTGTGGGTTTCCTAAAAAAGCATAAGACTGATCATTGTGGGAAGAAGGATGTGGGTTATGTGAACATTTCCATGATCCAATTAAAAAGGACTTATAAAAGGGAGCTTTACTCATAATTCCCAAGAACAAGAATACAGAAAATGTGTCCTATGGAAATCACCTAGAGTTACTAGCATGTTTTTGTATCCATTAAAGCTCTTCTCAGAATGGGTGGGCTATCTGAGTTAATTTTTAATTGGAACAAACTTTACAGATTACCCATTTCACTCCTAATTCTCAGACTGCATTGAGAATAGATAAATAAATAAAGTCCTGTTGACTCATTTCTTATGGCCTAATCTGACCTGTACATTAATTTGTATCAAATAGCTATGTTCTGAGTATTTATCCAGTTATTTGAGCATAACGTCTATAAGCTTTTAAAGTTTAATAGGCAGATAAGATTAGGTAGCTATCCTTTACTGAAATTATTGAAGTTAACCATGCAAAAGAGAAGAACCAATCTTCTTAACATGTTAGAAATGTTGACCATGAATTATATAATAAAACAGGGAGCTCTCATAGCTGAAGTTTCTAAAAGGAGCTTTCCTTTCCATGATGTTTCTTTACCTAATAGAATCATTGCTTAAGGCAAGCTTTTTCAATTTTCTGGTTATCATTACAGCCTATAAATTCTTATTACTCTGTATTAATATTCCTTTAATTTTCATCCCTGCCTAATAACTTTTCCCATATTGATTTGTTTTGTCCTTTAGCTTTGATAAAATGGGTCATCATTAAGAAAACACTGAAGTCAAGAACCGTTGGCCTTATAATCAAGAAGATTTGGACCTGTTACACTTCATTATTTGAAAAAAATTAAACTCATTACATTTATTCTGGAAGTTATTGTCATATCACTTTGGGTTAGTACATAGATGTTCTTATATCTACTAATCAATGAATTGGAATGATGGCATATACAATATTTACTCATTAATATATAGTTCACATACAGTGATCCCTCGATTATCGCGAGGGTTCCGTTCCAAGACCCCTCGCGATAATCGATTTTTCGCGATGTAGGGTTGCGGAAGTAAAAACACCATCTGCGCATGCGCGACCTTTTTTCCATGGCCGCGCATGCGCAGATGGTGGAGTTTGCGTGGGCGGCGGGGAAACCCCGATCTTCGTCTGCTCGCTGCTGCTGCGGCCGCCCAGCAGCTGATCTGCTCGGCAGCAGCAGCGAGGAGCCGAATCGGGCTTTCCCCTTTGCGTGGGCGGCGGGGAAACCCCGATCTTCGTCTGCTCGCTGCTGCTGCAGCCGCCCAGCAGCTGATCTGCTCGGCGGCAGCAGCGAGGAGCCGAATTGGGCTTTCCCCTTTGCATGGGCGGCGGGGAAACCCCGATCTTCGTCTGCTCGCTGCTGCTGCGGCCGCCCAGCAGCTGATCTGCTCGGCAGCCCAGCAGCAGCGAGCAGACGAAGATCGGGGTTTCCCCGCCGCCCACGCAAAGGGGAAACCCCGGTTCCTCGCTGATGCCCCCGCTAGCCCGCCCGCCCGCCAGCAAGAGGGGGAGAGATAGAGAAAGAGAGAGAAGGAAAGAAAGAGATGAGAGAGGGAGGAAGAGAGTGTGAGAGAGGAAGAAGCAAGATAGAGAAAGAGAGAGAGAAAGAAAGGAAGAGAGTGATGTCATCGGGTGGGAAAAATCGCGAAAATCGAGGGATCACTGTATATGTGAAAATTGGTCTGTTTATATCCTAAAGAACTCAGTTCTCAAGCCATTTATTTTTATTTTTGTGTTTATTTATTTTATGTGTTAATTCAGCTTGCATAACTACCACCTCACATTTGAGATTCTGGGAAACTCACATTTTATGCATTTTATCTTATAAGTGCAGAATTACAATAGAAGTCTTAGAAAGAAAAAAATTGAAATTTTTACTTGAGAAAGAATGGCACTACTGTGTAAAGCAATTTTACCTTTAATGTCTTCATCCAAGGAAATCAAACATAATAAGGGAATATCCAATTGTATTTCTGTATTAATTTATAAAAAATGTCTACCTATGTAACAAGTGTCTAGCTTTAGGATGTGAAGAAAAGCATTATATAGCCAAAGAAAGAATTGAGTTGGACTCTACTCTATATTTGTATATAACTGGAGATGTTGCAAACTTTACAGGTTACATCAACAGAGAGAACGACTAGTAAGGCAAAATGTTATCTTAGTCAATAAAGGCATTTGTAAAAAAAAATACATTGTAGACGGGCCTGAGCAACTGGTGAAAGAAAAACTAACCACATTGATAAATTAAATATTATTGTGGGCTGTACAAAAATATCTGGTGTAATCAGTTTTCAGTGAGAAAAGAATGCAACAGTGATGGAGCTGGTGGCATCAGGGAGTCAGGAAGCACTGAATGTGCTCTGCACCGTGCTTTTTAGGTCAGCGGTAGTAGGGGTGAATTATTTCTGGTGGTAACAATGTTTGTGTTCTGTCGAGCTCTCTGGAAGAATCCTCCTGAAAATTCACAGGTACAAATTTTAGACCCACACACGTTTGAAAATTCAAAACAATGTTCTTTATACCCAAAATTCAAATAAACTAAGCACTCTTTTTGTATAGCAAAGAGCACTCGTCTCCAAACAAACTGGTAATGTGTACAAGTCTCTTATCAGTTCTGAGATACTTAGCTTGCAGCTGTGAGGCAATTCACAGTCTTTCTTCTTTCACAAAGTCAAACACACTTTGCTCTGGTTTAGTTTCAAAGCGGGGGGAAAATCAGCACACAAAGGTCGAAGTCAGCAACGCAGGCACACACAACGATCAGATAATCCTCCACAATGGCCAAACCCACAGGCTGCTATTTATAGCAGCCTCACTAATTACCACAGCCCCACCCAACCACAGGTGGCCTTTTTCTTTGATAATAATCTCTCAGTTGTTGTTGCCTATGCATCGCTCTCCACATGCGTGGCTGTATCATTAACTCTTGTTCCGAATCTTCTTGGTCAGAAGAGCCTTCATCAGCAGATTCCACCGGGAGCAAAACAGGCCTGCGGCATGTGGATGTCCCCCCCACATCCACAGCTGAAAAGGAATAGGGTGAGCCTGTTCTCAATGTGCGCATGTGCAGAGCTGCCAGAAGGCAAGAACAGAGGAGAAGGGCTACTCGGGAATAAGGCTTGGAGATAATTGGCCCCTCCCATAGGCTATATAAGTGGAGCACAATGAAAGGCTTGTTGCAGGAATCAACTTTGTTCAACTCATATCATTCTAGCTGGGACCCTATGTTTTCTGTTTGGCCTTATCAGGTTTCTTGCTAATTGGTCTTTGGCAACTTGTCAAGGAAGATCAAGTTTCATGTTCTTGTCTGCCTTTCCCTGAAAAACTGTGGTCGGACTTGATATCATTGTTTGAGACCTATTATGGATGGGAATGAAAATAATTACCAGCCTATAAAGTAAAAGAGGTTTTTGGGATGCTGTTTGTGCTGTAAGGAAACCTAGGTCAGAACATTCATTGAGTTAAAACAAAAACAAAAAAACCTTCCCGCAGACTGCACAAGACCAGGTGGTGGTCTGTATACAGTCGGCAGGCTGCATATTGTGCAGACCTGCTGTAGACTATGAAAACAATCCTTGTATTTTGCAACAGTGATGGCTTTTTAAAAAATATCTGCTTATACATAGAATTCAAATCAGCAAATTGTATAGCTGCCTAAAATTGAAATGCATTTATGGCAACAATTCCAGTTTTCTTTATGGACAAATAATTAATACATTGCTGTTTATCACTGTTATTCTTACATTTTTGTAATCTGCAACAAACATGTGACTGAAATGTATTGGTGCTGTTAATACCCGTCTCTTTTTACCACACATATTTCAGCAGAATATATTGCACAGAAAGGATAGACCTGGATGAATCTATTTTATCTATTGTTATGTCAAAATATACCAAACTGTACCACTGTACCACTATAGTTGCTAAAGGAGTTACATAAAGTGAAGTAAATAATTTAAATGACAAGCTATAGAAATGAAGAACTCACTTATTGACAAGAATACTTTACCATTATCTCACATCAAATATTTTATCAAAAACAAGCTGCATGCTGTACAGAAAACATGGAAGAGTTAAGGTGAGATTAAAAATTAAGAGTTGCTCATTTTAGGATCTAAAAAATACAAATTGAAGCCACACGTCTTAATTTAACTAAAATCTAGTGCCATGTTTTTGGATGGATTTAGATACTGACTGGTGCCGTTAAGCAACTATTTACATAAGACTGTAAAATCTTACACAAATCCAACAAAAACAGAATATTACCGTGTTTTAAAATAAACTCTCTTCAGGGCTGAGCCTGCAAATGATTTGGCCCTTATTTCAAAGCTGTGGCTTTAGTGAATAAAATAAAAGATGACATACTAGCAAAATTCAACTGTGTTACATTATCCACAACTCCCCAGGATGTCAGCAAAATAATAAGAAAGGAATCTCATTTCAGAAGCCAGGACGTATTTGGATATCTGGAAACTATTTGTACATTTTGCAGATTTAGAGTTGCTGTTATTTCCCACCAGTTAAATCCACCCTGAATTCTTGCGAACAGAAGTATCTATTAAGAAGATGCACACTGTGGTCCACAGGATATTTTATAACAAGTTTTTCCAAAGCTTCTGCCTCAAATCCTGTTTTCATAGATCAGCAAATATCAAAGTATTATAAAGAACAAATAGAGAGATTTTTATCCACTATAACATTTTTCTAATATAAGCTGCAAAGTATCACAGAAATCTACCATGTCCTTCTTTATAATATAACATTTCATATCACATACCACACTATGGTACAAGGTTTCCAATACCTTAAAATGACTTACAGTAGATTAACTCTTGAAAGTGATTCATTCGAGACTTCCCTGGTTTAACTTGCCTTTGCTAATTTGCTAATGTGGCACTGTTAAATTATTTCTCAATATCCCATAATTTTATTAACCTTAATTGTAGTGGTAATTTTAGCAAGATTCCCAGTTTTGTTTCATAGCACTATTTATCATTACCACCATGTTTAGATTTAAAATTCTCACACTATTTCCCTTAGTTATTGATTGGGAATACAATATTTGAATATGTATAAATAAAGGGATTGCTATTAGGAAATAAGAATTGTTCCTTATACTGTCTAACTACTTTCCCTGGATGATAATTTTAGTGCGCATTTCCCAAGATTATAATTTGGTAAACTTGTCCTCAGTAAATGACTGCTACTGTTAGATATACAAGTATATTTGTCTATGGGAAATAATATCTGTAGTATGCATTCGGTGATATGGTGATAAGATATTCATAAGTATCCAAAATTGCTTGGGTGGTATGTGAAAAGGCAGAATGCTGGATAGTTGAGAGAAATGAGAACTTTGTTGTTGTGGTTAGCTCTGGCCCAGCTCCTCCCCCAAGGACTGTGGATGTGGGGGAGACATCCACATGCCGCAGGCCTGTTTTGCTCCCAGTGGAATCTGCTGATGAAGGCTCCTCTGACCAAGAAGACATGAGTGACAGGGAGGAGGAGAGTGTGGCAGACAGCTCAGAAGGAGATCAATTATCTAGCTCCTCCTTGGATTCGGAACAAAAGTTAATGATACAGCCACCCATGCGGAGAGCGATGCATAGGCAGCAACAACTGAGAGATTATTATCAAAGAAAATGAGGCCACCTGTGGTTGGGTGGGGCTGTGGTAATTAGTGAGGCTGCTATAAATAGAAGCCTGTGGGTTTGGCCATTGTGGAGGATTATCTGATTGTTGTGTTTCGTGCCTGCCTTGCTGACTTCGACCTTTGTGTGCTGATTTTTCCCTGCTTTGAAACTAAACCAGAGCAAAGTGTGTTTGACTTTGTGAAAGAAGGACTGTGAATTGCCTCACAGCTGCAAGCTAAGTATCTCAGAACTGATAAGGGACTTGTACAAATTACCAGTTTGTTTGGAGACTGTTTGCTATACAAAAAGAGTGCTTAGTTTATTCTAATTTTCGGTATAAAGAACATTGTTTTGAATTTTCAAACGTGTGTGTGTCTGAAATTTGTATCTGTGAATTTTCGGGAGGATTCTACCAGAGAGCTCGACAGAACATTTGTCCAGCAGAAGCTTATATTTTTTGAAGATATGACAGCCTTCTCTAGTCTGAACCTTTTTAAGATGTATGGATATCAGCTCTCAGAATTCCAAGCACAACCATGCTGGTATATAGATTAAGTAATTGCAAACACCCTGCAGGAATGTGTCTCGTCTTTAAAAAGGATCTCTTTGTATAGTTGAGTTAATCTTGGAAAAGAGAGAAACATAAACATAAACCTGCCATAGACAGAAAAGCAACATAAAAAGGATGGTTCTTATAATATGACATTTAACAAATCACATTGTATATTACAAGATTGTTTTTATTATTCCTGTTTGCACCACAACCTGATCTTAATACAAATCATAAAAAACAAGAACATTAAAACATTCTTCTTTCTTTCTTCATCTCAAGGGCTAAGTTAAAGCTAGAGAAACAACACTGTGATGGTCTCATGATGTCCTTCCCAATGCTGTTTTTCTTGTTTTTTGTTTGTGGCCAGTATAGTACCCTTGCGATAGCTCTGTCACTGCAATCACCCACCCACTTGCTACTCACTCAAGGGTGAGAAATAATAATTTTTTTTTTAAAAAAAGGTGACTACTATTTTTCCTAGTGAAGAGGACACATAGCTGATTACAAGCCTGTCCTAACCAATCATACCTTCCCACGAGAACAAGTACTCTACTTGTTGATCCATTTATGCCTTGAAAAATGAAGATTAATATCCCGGGTGGCCATTAACTATGTTGCCTCCAAGAGACATCTTTGCTTCTGTTCCATTTATTTTTCCTGACAATATCAAATTTCTTATTTGTCCCAGACAGCTCATTTGAGAGGAGCCATACTTTACTGGTGAAAGGTATTAATGCTCTTAGTAACTACATATTTCAAATACTTCTGCTTGCTTTCCGGTTTGCTGTTTGCAAAGAAGTGAAGGCTACTGTGATGGATTCTTAGCCTTACACAGATTAGAGAAGGAACTGTTATAGTCAGTCTCAGAGGTGACATACCATTCCTGATCAGGAACATAATCCCTCCACAACTCTACTTATTCAACTCTTATTAAAGAAGGACTGGGGAGACATGATAGCAGTGTTCTAATATCTCAGGGGTTGCCACAAAGAAGAGAGAGTCAAACTATTCTCCAAAGCACCTGAGGATAGAACAAGAACAATGGGTGGAAACTAATCAAAGAGAGAAGCAACTTAGAACTAAGGAGAAAATTCCTGACAGTTAGCACATAGAGCACTGCATGCCAAGACAACTAGATACAAGAACAGTTTTTTCCGGAACGCCATCACTGTTAAAAGAAAAATTATCTCACGACTGTAAAACTAGTCAATCAATCAATATCAACTTTATTTGATTAGTCAATCGACCATATCAAAGCGAGGAAAAGGACCACATCGGTCGTCATAAAACTGTGACTGGTTAAAATACAATAAAATTGGCTAAAATAGAGGGAATTTGAATAAATAATAAGTTAAAACGCAGTATAATATGCTAAAATTGAGTAGTAAAACATGAGAATATAACTCGTGCAAAGGATTATATTAAACAAATCTAAGATACTGATATAAAATATTCTTAAGTGAGTTCACTAGTCACTAAGGCTTCATTGCTATTACTATTAGTCTTCTCATCATTCCTATCACCCATCTTTTCCCACTTATGATTGTAACTTGTTGCTTAAATCCTTATGATTTATGTTAATATTGATTGTTTTCTGATTGGTTATTTGTACCCTATGACAATCACTACGTGTTGTACCTCATGATTCTTGACAAATGTATATTTTCTTTTATGTACACTGAGAGCATATGCACCAAAGACAAATTCCATGTGTGTCCAATCACACTTGGCCAATAAAGAATTGTATTCTATTCTAAAAATAGTTTTGTACACTGAAATGTGCAAAACATAAAATGTTTGATTCTCTAAATGAATAGGAAGGAACTATTTATATTACAAAACCCCCAATGTAATCTTCGAATGAATTTAGTATTATAAAGTCACCAACATATTGGCAGTTATTTTTAAATAAATTTGTATCCAAGTTTTTGAGACAATTGGGCTTTTTGCTTTATAACTTCATTGGTAGTTAAAAATCACTGGCAGTTTCATCAAAATGAAGGAATCTGAATGGGAATTTCAGCTGCACAAATCACAGGTTGTTCAGCCTTCCATCCTTTCCAGGTTGGTAAAATGAGGACCCAGATTGCTGGAGACAATATGCAAATTTTAAATTGCAAACAGCCGAGAGGATGCTGTGAAATGCTATGGGGCAGAATATAAGCCTAAATGCTATTGCTATTGTTGTCTCCATTGAATGTTTTCTACTTTACAGTGGGACCTTTGTAGGTTGATGTTCCACCAATATCTGAACTGAACAGGACAGGACAATTTTATTTATTTATTTATTTGTTTGTTTGTTTGTTTGTTTGTTTGTTTGTTTATTTATTTATTTTGTCCAATACACAATGAGGGTTTTAGTGGGTATATATCTATATACACATAGTAAAATACATGATGAAGGTTATAGAGGAGATATTCATAGTAAAATATATCTAAGAAATAATAGAAAAGAAGGTATAGTAATAGAACATATCAATGAAAGAATAGAAGAAGAGATATAGGAATAGAAGAAAGGTATAGGAGATATAGGAGAGCAATAGAACAGGGGATGGGAGGCACTCTAGTGCACTTGTACTCACCCCTTACTGACCTCTTAGGAATCTGGATAGGTCAACCGTAGATAATCTAAGGGTAAAGTGTTGGGGGTTTGGGGATGACACTATGGAGTCCGTTAATGAGTTCCATGCTTTGACAACTCGGTTACTGAAGTCATATTTTAGGGTGCTGGAGGTCCTGGGGTGCGCTAGGCAGATTGAGACTTTGTGGTGTTCAATGGGCAGTAGGAATCAATCACTTACGGTTTGATGTCTTGCCTTTGTCTTGCCTTGTTTTCTCGTGGAACTTTCTCTTCTCTTCTCCTCCAGCGATAAGAGCACACACAACTTCTGAAGGCAAGCTGTTCACTGGTTAATTGTTCTCACTGTTATGAAGTTTCTCCTTAATTCCAGGTTGTTTCTCTCCTTGATTACTTGCCATCCATTGTTTCTTGCCCTGCCTTCTGGTGCTTTGTAAACCCTCTTCTTTGTGGCAGCCTCTTAAATACTGGAATACTGCTATCATGTCACCCCTAGTCCTTCTTTTTTTCTGGACTAGCGATACCCTGTTCCTGCGACTGCTCTTCATAAGTTTTAGAACATACGAAGGAGACTTAATCTTAGGCACAACCAAGTTCACTGTACTGGAGCTAATACCCCATCTTGCCAAGAAGGTGGTACATGAAGACTATATAAGAAACATTTTATTAATTTCATTTATATACAGTGGTACCTTGACTTAAGAACTTAATTCATTCCATGACCAGGTTCTTAAGTAGAAAAGTTTGTAAGTAGAAGCAATTTTTCCCATAGGAATCAATGTAAAAGCAAATAATGCGTGCAAACCCATTAGGAAAGAAATAAAAGCTCAGAATTTAGGTGGGAGGAGAAGGAATAAGAGGAGGAGGACAGTCACTGCTGAAGGCAGAATGTGAGATGAGGGGAATAAAAAAAAAGCAAAACTTTAAGGCTTAAAAAAAAAGAGGGACTGTCCAGAGCGAAGGGAGCATTTCTTTTCTCTGGGCACTGGCAGAGGTTTATTCCCTCTCCAAGCGCCAGAGAAAGGAAAATGCTTCGTTCGCTCTGGACTGCCAAAGCCTCCTTAAGCACCACTGAAAGGCTCCTCTGGCAGCCCAGAAAAGCATGAGATGGCCGGGATTAAAGGGCGAATAGCAGGAAATTGACTGGGCCTTCGTGCCGCTCCCAAATTTCCTGGGAAATTTTTCCGGGCTCGGGTTCTTAAGTAGAAAATGATTCTTAAGAAGAGACAAAAAAATCTTGAACACACGGTTCTTATCTAGAAAAGTTCTTAAGTAAAGGGCGTTCTTAAGTAGAGGTACCACTGTAATTCATAATTTGCAACAATTGGGTCATTCTTTTTTAAATTATCTTTTTGATCGGAGAGAACCATTTCATTTTACAGTAGTCTTTTAAATTATTATAATAAATGAAATGTTATTGAAAAATTCATTTTTTACTACAGCGATTTCACTTGCATCAGGCTGACGCTTGCATCATAACAATTTGCTGTATCAATCAGTTCTTTATGACATTGTTCTTATTTGAGAACTTTGGCAGTTTTAGAAATATTATGAGCCAATGTTGCTGACTCAAGAATCTGATATGTTGCTTTTGTCAGTTAGAAATAATTGAAAACATGCAATCTCTTGGAGTGAAGGTTAGAAGAAGAAATAGAGGACATCTGAAATATATTGAGGATTCTGATGTTGGGTGGCAGGTTCTATGAAAAATTATTTGGAATTGAGTTTCGATCATTTAAAGTACAGTATTTGTTTTGATTTGTGCTACATTCTGTCCCTCATTAAGAACTCCTAACAAACAGCATTTTAAAAATTTAGATGTAATTAGAAGAAAGCGTAACAATAAAAGCAATCAAATATCAGTTAAATCTCCCTAGGTATTTTAATTTGGGAGCAGGATATCATCTCCCCATTTAAACTTTCCAGTTTAAGTTTTCTCATTGATCTAAACACAACATAATAAATCAATCGACTGTAAAAAGTTTTAAAACTTGATATGTATCTCAGTGTGCTCATCTTTTATCTGCTTTGCATGCGTTATTTTTCCAAAAGGAACATTTTATGTGCTAATCAAACTATACATATCTATCTATAGCCTAAAGTGAGATGAATCCAATTTTGAATTTCAGAAAGGCAGTGAAATCAGCTGCACAGCTTAGCAACATTAAAAACATAAACATTGAGTTAGTTTAAGAAGGGACAACAATAAACAATGTCATTTGGCGGGACCCAGGAGAAGAGCTCTGTGGCGGCCCCGACCCTCTGGAACCAGCTCCCCCCCGGAGATCAGAACTGCCCCCACCCTCCTTGCCTTTCGTAAACTTCTTAAAACCCACCTCTGCCGTCAGACATGGGGGAATTGAAAAAAAAATTTCTCCCTTCCCCCTAGGCTTATAGAATTTATACATGGTATGCTTATTTGTATGATTGGTCTCTTAAATTGGGGGTTTTTAGATTACTTTTTAATATTAGATTTGTTACATTGTTTTCTTTATTGTTGTTAGCCGCCCCGAGTCTTCGGAGAGGGGCGGCATACAAATCTAAATAAACTAAACTAAACTAAACTAAAGTTTCGTGTAAATATCTTGGTGATATTTTCACACAGCTAAAGCTGGTGAGCTATTCAGTGGTCTCCAATTCATACTTGCTTGATTGAAACCACACAAACAAAAACAAAGTTCAAAACATTCTCAATACAGTAAAACCGTTGTATTTGAAACACTATAAACACTAAAAATGTGTTCCAAAGACTAGGCTACACATTACAATAAAAGCTGCAGTACAGTATTCTGGCAGACCTGATTAAAAAACTCAAATATTAACCAGTTATTTTTAATGAAAATAACATATGTGACTCCTTATATAAAACAAAAGTAGAATACGGTGCAATTGAGTTGAGCACCTGAAGTAACATTTAAAATTTAAATCACAGTAGCATTATAGTCTAGACAGTCTAGAAATGTATTAAAATAGAAACCTGTTTGAGCAATGCAAAAGATCAATTAAATTACAAAACTACAAACCTTTATGTTCTCGTGTGTAGACATAAAACCATTTCCATATTCTAGTTTGTGCATCCTACTGTAAAGGAACTTAGTGTGACTTTGGAGATAGGAAAGGTATCCGCAGACTACTAAGGGGGCACTTTCAGAAAAAAATAATATAATTTACAAAGAGAGCATTAAAAAAATCCATATATTTCCCATTTCCTTTTTGTTTTAGTATAAAATGGGACTCTTTTGGAATCTGTCAACACAGAAGTCATCTATACATTCAGATGCAGACAAGGTCAAGAAATATGGATGGTTGGAATAAAGATATCCATTTGGTAGAATATTGATATGAAAATGGTTAAATAAATGTTAAGATATGCAAATGCTGGTGGGAATGTGATTGACGTTATGTAAGAGAAAAACATTAGGACAGGGGACGGTAGGCATACTGGTACACCTATGCATACCCATTACTGATCTCTTAGGAATTGGGAGAGGTCAACAGTGGATAGTCTAAAGGTAAAATTCTGGGGGTTAGGTGTTGATACTACAGAGTCTGGTAGTGAGTTCCATCATCAACTGCTCAGTTACTAAAGTCGTATTTCCTGCAGTCAAGTTTAGAGCGGTTTATTTTAAGTTTGTATCTGTTGTATCTGTATTTTTTATTTTATGTACGCTGAGAGCATATGCACCAAGACAAATTCCTTGTGTGTCCAATCACACTTGGCCAATAAAATTCTATTCTATTCTATTCTATTCTATTCTGTGCTCACGTTTTGCTGTGGTTGAATCTGAAGTAGTCATTGACAGGAAGGATGTTGTAACAGATCATTTTAAGGGCTATGCTTAGGTAATGTTTAAAGCGACATAGTTCTAAGCTTTCTAAACCTAGGATTGTAAGTCTAGTTGCGTAGGGTATTCTGCTGTGAGTGAAGGAGTAGAGGGCTCTTCTTGTAAAGTATCTCTGGACATTTTCTAAAGTGTTTGTGTTCGAAATGTAGTGTAGATTCCAGACAGATGAACTGTATTCAAGGATTGGTATGGCGAAAGTTTTGTATGCTCTGGTTAGTAGTATGAGATTGCCGGAGCAGAAGCTACATAGGATTAGGTTAACAACTCTTGAAGCCTTTTTGGCGATGCAGTGGAGTTTGGCACTTAGGTCATTTGATATAAGTGTTCCAAGGTCTTTTATGGAGTGAGGGTTGTCTGGTGTATTTGGTGTTCTGATTATTTTTGCCAATGTGTAGGACAGAGCATTTATGCTATATCTGGTGAACACCATCTGGTGAAGAATAAATGTTTGTCAAGAGAAGTGAAAATGATTGTGCATAAGAGCAGAGTTGTGCCACTTTTTCACTTGAATCTATCCAGAGAAACTTAAACACATTGAAGGTAGTAGAAATCGAGTAAAGCGTGCATAATTTTATTTTATTTATTTATTCATTTGTCCAATACACAAATACATAGGAAGAAAAATAGACATGTAGTAATATATATAAGGGTAAAGTGAACTTAGAGGAGAGGATATATGAAAGAAAGAAAATATATATGATAAGTGAGAGAAAGGAAAGATAATTGGAGAGGGGACGAAAGGCACACCAGTGCACTTATGTAATAATGTATGGAAAGGGAAAGAATTAATGGATGAATATGGATTGAATACAAAATGCAATCAATATGAAAGACAAAGTTGAGATACTTGGACATATAGTGACAATGAAAAAGATTGGATTGCAAAATATACATATAATTGTGAATAGGTTGACCAAAAGGGAGGGCGTGGGAAGTAGACTTGTTAACTGGATGGAACTGATGAGATCTTTAGAAAGAGAGAGTTGAGAAGTTTGGGAGAAAATCAGTGCATAAGGTAATATATTCATGTGATGGAAGCAATTATAGTTTTAAAAGGCAGAAAGGTATAGTGAATAAACTATTTTGTTTCTTTTTCATATCTCATGCTTTCAATTTCTCTAGCTATTTTTTTTAATTCCTTTTCTGCATTCTGTATTATGTCACTTATTCAGAAGGGAACGGTGTGATACACTATTTGCAGAAGAGACGGAGTAACGACTCGGACACAAGAGCTGGATTTAAACTTGGGTCATTTTTATTATAATAAATTTGCATAATTTATTAATTAAATTAGCATGAATTAGCATAAATTTGCATAAATCAACATACTTAACTATGACCCGGAACCAATGGACCTGCAGGGTCAAACAAACACTTCCGGGGCGGAAATGACGTAAAAGGTCAACATTCCTGGGCAACTATGGGCGTAATCGATGCTGGTCCAGGTGAGGGACCTCTCCCTCACCTGAGACCCTGCCATACACTCGCATGAGGGGGGTCCCGCCGGCTCACCCCTACCCTGGGACTTCAATAGCGGGACCCAAAGACAGGTTCCCCCCAAGTGCGCAGGTAGCACCCACCATGGTCTTGGAGAGAACCTGTCAATCATCCCCAAAGATGCCCAAGGGAGAACGCGCAGTTGCTGAAACCACCCAGATTTCCGCCCCTAACCTGCCACGGAGCGGGGGTCAGATCTCTATCTTGGCCCCCCGACTCCCCCCTCTATCTGCGCCAGCTCACGCAGAGACCTCTGCAGGTCCTGTAAGAAAATGGCGTTCCCCTGTTCTGACAGGTGAACGCCATCGGCCCGGTAAAGCCACGGCCGATCTACAGTGATGAGGGGATGGGCAACTACAATCCCCCCTAATTCTTTGACAGTTTTTCCCACGGCCTTATTCACCCTACGTCTAACCCGGTGGATGGCCCTAAGGGAAATGGCGTCCCTCCAAACGATCCGTGGGAGGATCTCTGACCACACCACTTGCGTGGTGGGCCATAATGTGCGAAGCCGCCGCAGGTCTTCGCGCGCCTGGACGATCAACGGTAGACCGCCAAGCAGGCACAGGTCATTGCCACCGAGGTGCAAGACCAGCCATCTGGGTGCGGCTATGGGCTGCCGACCACCCAGTCCCATCTGGGCGCGACCCTGGGTAGCCGCCCGCCCAGCAGCGCCGGGTACCGCCCTGAGATGCTGCGTACCCAGCAGCGTCGGTAGGAGGCCCTCCCACCGCATACCCCTCCGGCCCATCCAAACAACATTGACCCACCGTCCCAACGACAGCTGGGTCCCGATGGCACTTCTGGCTGCTGAGCGGCCGGCCCAGAAGACCATGCTGTGGCCACACAGCAGCGCCGTCGGTTTCTGCCTGGACTGGGAACCTGGAAGAGGACACACACAGAGAGGTTACCTAGCCTAAACCCTGCCCCGGATCCTCAGCGGGCCTAACATAACCCAAATATGCCGCTGACCGCCAGCGGCCGATCTCCTGAATCCGTTGGGCCGGGAGACCAGAAAGTGCCACGCTAGTGGCGGCGCCGATACGGAACGAATGCGTTCCATAGCCGGCGGGATCCATGCCTACCTGAGACATAGCCTTAGACACTATTGCCCAGAATTGATACCGGGTCAGGGGGGAACCATCCTGGTGTATAAAAAGGTACCCACGCCCTGACCCGCGCAGAACACAAAATTGCTGCAAAGCAGCCACCGGGCAAACAGACTTATCGGTGGCTGCGCTAAGTTCAAGTCTAACCCCTCTGTGTAACTGATCTGTCTTGGAGTGTCTCACCAAAAGAGAGACACCCCCCTGTCTAAAGGTCAGATCAGCGAGCTGGAAGGCGCGGAGCGACAAGTCAGACTGTGAGGAGGCCATTGCCTCGCTGACCCTGAGGGCCCCAAAAAACATAACGCAAGTCGCTGCCCTGAACAGCCGAGCCTCGTAAGGAGAGGCACACAGACTGCCAAATGTCTGATTAATCAGAGACAGCTGCTGAACCGTCAGGGCCCGACGAGTGTCAGAGGGGAACCCCTGTCGCTCCCTCACCCAACCTTCCAGCATCCTCCGGATGCGAAAATCACCCGTAAAATCACCAAACCCCCCCGCCTTGGACAGAAAGGCGAGGCCGGCTAACCTAGCCCTGATAGTCCTCACTGAAAGGCCACGCCCCTTCAGCAGGACACAGAATTCAGCTAGGTGCTCAACCGGGGCAGGCCAGCAATGGGGGTAACCCTTACCCAGCCTGAAATCCCCAAACTCCTTACCTGCACGCTGATAAGCTCGCAGGGTGCTAGGAGCTACCGATAAGGCGATCGCCCTGGAGGCCTCGTCTCTCCAGCTCTCGAGAGCCCGCCCAGGCTCCACAGGTGGGCTGGAAACACCTCTGGCGACTCTCGGGCCCACGGGGCCAGGGTCCGAAACCTGGACAACTGACCACGGGACAAGGCGTCAGCCACCCCGTTATCTAAACCAGGGACGTGCCTAGCCAAAAACAAGACGTTCAAAGACAAGGACCTGTGCACAAAATGGCGGACAAGCCGCATCACCCTATCACTCTTAGAGGACAGGGCGTTCACAACATGGACAACCGCTAGATTGTCACACCAAAAATGCACAGTCTTATCCCTGAACTGCTCCCCCCAGAGCTCTAAGGCCACTATTAAGGGGAAAAGCTCCAAAAAAGTTAAGTCCTTAACCAATGAACAGGCACTCCATTCCGGAGGCCATGCCGACCAGCACCACTGGTCACCTAGCACTACCCCAAAACCGCAAGTCCCTGCGGCGTCGGAACACAGCTGCAGCTCCGCTTCCAAAAGAAGCTCCTGCCGCCAAAACGACAACCCGTTAAAACGTTCCAAAAACTCCCGCCACACACAGAGGTCAGCCCTGACCCCTGCACATAGGCGGGTACGATGGTGGGGCAAACTTAGCCCCTTCATCGCATCATACAACCGGCGAGAAAAAGCCCTGCCAGGCACCACCACCCGACAGGCAAAATTAAGAATCCCAGCTAACTCCTGGAGCTGCCGAAGAGTAACCTTCCTGCAGCCCAGGACCGCCTCAAGCTTGGACCTGATTTTAATCAACTTATCCAGGGGCAATCTGGAAGATTGCTCCACTGAATCCAATTCAATACCAAGGAAGGTAATCCTGGTGGCAGGGCCTTCGGTCTTCTCGGAGGCTAAAGGCACCCCCAATTGAGCACAAAGGGCTTCGAAGTCCCGCATCAAAGCAAACCATTGCTCCGATTGCGCAGGCCCGGCCATCAAGAAATCATCAAGGTAATGAACGACGGACCCCAGGCCACTCCGCCTCCTGAGCACCCACTCGAGGAAGGTACTAAAGCTCTCAAAAAGGGAGCAGGAAATAGAGCAGCCCATCGGCAATGCCCTATCCACATAAAACCCACCTTCGAAATGGAAGCCCAGCAGCTCGAAGTCGCCTGGGTGAATGGGGAGGAGCCGAAATGCCGACTTAATGTCGCATTTACCCATAAGGGCCCCCACCCCACACTCCCTAACCATAGCCACGGCCGCATCAAAGGATGCATACCGGACAGAACAAAGCTCGTCAGGAATGAAATCATTCACTGACTCCCCTTTCGGAAAAGACAAATGGTGAATCAACCTAAATTCACCACTCGCCTTTTTGGGGACCACACCTAAGGGGGACACACGAAGATTCGGAAAGGGCGGCTCCGGGAAGGGCCCAAGGACCCTGCCCTCAGCCACCTCCTTTCGAATCTTAGCCCGTACAATGTCTTCATGTCCGACAACCGACCTGAGGTTGTCGGACATGAAGGCCCTCCTAATACCCACATAAGGGATCCTAAATCCCTCAGAGAAGCCCCTCAAGAGCAACTCGGCTCTCGGGCGAGGGTGGTAGTCGAACAACCAACCCTCGAGCACAGACACCCTAATTGGACTGGGCCCCTTTTCCCCCAGCTGGTGGGGGAGGTTTTCCTGGACCCCCGCCCTTCTTCTCCGCCCCTTTCTTGGGGCGGGGACAGACTGAAGCTGCATGGGACCCCCCACAATTCCCGCAGGCATGCTTGTACTTACAAAAGGGACGAAAACACGCCCCTTTTGCAGCAAACTCATGACAAGCGGGCGAGGCCCCCTTGCCAGCCACACCCGGAGTCGCCTTGGCCGGCGAAGCCGCGCCAGGCTCCTCCTCCATAAAGTGCCCACTATCCGTGCGCTCACACCCTTCCTTCCCGGACATATGCGTGGCCCGGAACCACAGGTCCGGGACCACCATATCCCAAGGCAAGTTAGGCTCCACCGACATCCTCATGCGGAAACCCTTATCATAATGGCGCCAGATGGTGCCCTTATATTCAAAGTGGGCCCTGGCAATCAAGTCTATATACTTAAACATGGCAGAGGCCATAGCTGGCTGCCGTTGGATCACCACCGACCCATAGGTAAGAAAGGCATACAGCCAGGAGCTGAAGCATTTCGTTACCTTGGTCTTCTTCGTTTTCTCCCCCGGGACAATCTCTTTCTCCTGCTTGGGAACCTCACGGTTCAAAAGCGAAAAGAGATCCACGTACTCGCCCCGCCAAATAGCCTCCTTGACCGACGGGTGAAGGTGGCATCCTAGAGGGGTGGACGGCAGCCCGCACGGTATGGCCCCCGCTTTAATACAAGCAAAGGGGTCCCACACCGAGTTGGCTGCCACGCCAAAAACACCCGCCCCATGGGGGTAAGGGAAAACCGGGAGCGGGGGCATGACAGGAGGGGCCGGAGGAACCCACCCCCCTGCCCCCGGCACCGCTGGTGTCCCCGCAGGACCCGTCCCGGACAGCGGAGCAGCGCTGGCCGCCGACTGCCCCGGAGGAGGAACCGGCGGAGCCCACACCTGCCCGCAGGTGCCCGCGGGGGACCCCAAAAAGCTGGACCCACTCCCGACCCCCGCCGGGGGAAAACCCGGGGCGGGGGGAGGAAGAAAAGACAGGGATGTGGTGTGTGGTGCAGCCTCACCTGCCCCGTACGGGGTTGAAGACATCCACGGGGGGCCCAATGGTGTGGGGCCCGGGAAAGCCGCCATCGGCCCTGCAGGGGCCTGCCGTCCGAACGGAGCCGGCTGCCCAGCCTGGGCCGCCGCCGGATCTCTCCCCAATGCCGCGGGCACTTGATCGCTGGACACTCCGGGGACCGCACCGCTCCTCCACTGCTCGAGCTCATCGAGCCTCTCCAACACCCTGGCCCAAGACATAGCAGGAGAAAAATCAGGTTGAGGGGCAGGAGGCAACGAGACCACCCCCCCCTGTTCAGGGACCACCCCAGCAGTCCCCTCCCTGCTGGCCCGGGCCCGGGCAGAAGGCCTAAGGGCCCTCCTGGGGCGCGCTGCTGGCGGAGCCATAGGAGCAGTGGCAGGCCTCTTCTTAGGAGCCATCACACTTTCCCCTTTGTAAGCAATAAGCCACTAAAACCACCTAGGCCGAAACCCCCAGCACGAGTGGCAGGCCCAACTCCCCCCACAGGGCCCTACCTAGGGCCTGGGAGCCCCTGCTACCCCTATTAACCCCTGTATTGGGTATAATACGTACAATTATATATATATATTGACACAGTATTTATTGTTTAATGTATTATTATGATTGCAAGCCTCCCTGCGCAGGCAGGCCTTAAAGGCCTGCAATCCAGGAACACCAACCGCCCAAGACCGGGGGCCCAAACCCAACACCCCCACCGCGCCCTCCTCCCAGCCGGGAGGAGGTTACCAGTCCCCCTCGGGCCCGAGGGGGATCGCTGGAGACAGCTCCGGTGAAAGGAGTAAGGCCTCAACGACGTCTTGAAGCAAGAGAAGTATTAGCAAAGCACTTTTCGCCCCCTCGGTAGGCCACAAAATGGCGGCCGCAACACGAGGGAGACACAAAATGGCGGCCGAGCAGCACCAAACAAGTGTCTGCTCAGGCAACCAGGTCCGGGCGAAAAGGCTGTTTCCCGGCCTGCTGCCCCTTAAATAGGGCCAGCAGGCCCCGCCCGGACCCGACGTCATGCCCGGCCACGTGGGCAGGGCATTCCCGGCCGAAATCTCGTCTCGCGAGATTTCGGCCGAAAACAAGATGGCGGCCGCCATCTGAAGGGTCCGAGTCTGCCCGGCCCTTCAGCAACATCGCCGTGGGGCCGGTGAGTCAGCCGGCGTTATTCTCAAATTCAGCAAGGTTAAGATGTGTGGACTTCAACTCCCAAAATTCATCCAGCATTTTGAGAACTGAGGCTGAGAATCTCTGGTGTGATAGATATTCTTGTACATGTGTTATGATTAATAACCATAGTTTTGTGATAAATTGTTCTAATAACACAGACAAGCAAAAACCACATCATATATTTTATACAGCAAAACCAGTTTATGCTTGTTACATTTGAACAAAAATAATATGCAGAAATACTTATCCTCAGATTTTAAGCCGATACTATTTGGGAAAGCACTATAATCAATTAAAACTTTTTTAGAGGTGAGTGTATTTAAATGGGAGATACCAGGCTGAATATAAAGAAATTCTAATGTGCTTTTCCTTAAAAGGCTCATGCAGTACTTCGGACTAAGAAATAAATCTTTAATAATATCAATGTCAAAGTGAAATTTTAGAAACAAGGTGGGAATGTCTTTCTGGCATATACTGTATGTTAGTAATTGGAGGGCGGGCTCACATTACTTTAGACCTTAGCAAGCACTCAGATAATGAGGGTATTTAAAGGCATTAATATAGACAAATTTTTCTAATTTCTGTTCAGAATAAATATCTCCTTAAGTGTCTATGTCTGAACATTTCAGCAGAGTAATGTTCTTGCATCTTGAGACTTTAATGAGAAAATGTTAAAATACTCACAATGTAACATAATCTGTTATTGAATACAATTTACAATAGTACAGGCTCAACAGGAAATTATTTTTTACAAGAACAGTAAGAATGTTATAAAGAAATGGCTAGTCTAAAATTGAAATTAACCAAGTACAATTGCATGCATAATGGATTCTACGTATGTGATTCTAAGATGTGGGTTTTTGTTGTTATATAAATGCCTTAAAGGGTCTTAGATGCTTAATAGGTTTATGGGGAAGAATCCGAGATTTAAGTTTTATGCATCTTTCTAGTGATTGTTATAAAAACCTCTAATTTCTAACAGTAGAGAAACAAAAAATATTGTGAAAATATTGTTAGGGGTGTGACTTCTCCCCCAGTGGTTCTTGCTAAGAGTGGGATTTTAATGGAGGAGGAAGAACGAAGATTTTTAGTAACATAGAGGATAAGAGAGAAAAAAGCCTATAGTTCCCAGTATTTTGTTAAACACAGGGATACGAGCTTCAGGCTATATGGAATACCTATGAAAATCCTAGATATAGGGAAATAGTTTAGGGAAAGGTGTTCTTATGTTCATGTCCTCGGAGAGGGCCGGCATACAAATTTAATAAATAAATAAATAAAATAAATTTAAATATATTCTTATTTAAAGGAAAGCTATGATCTAAGAGAAAGTTAATGCAACTACATTGCAAATGTTAAGCAATCTGATAGATATACATTTCAATTTCATTGCTACTGTCCTGGAATAATTTTTCTGAAATATTGGCACAGGTTATGGAAGGATCTGAAAATAACATGTGAAACAGTCAAAAGAAGTTTGTTTACATGTTCAAGAATGGTTGCAGTCAATAATAAGATTTTGTAAAAAAAGAAAAGAAAAGAACCGAAGGACAATTTGGACCTCTTCCTGATCACGGTTTAAATGTGATCCTGATCATTACCTATTTTTAATACAATGAAGGTTTCTACAGGCTAAAATATGGCTGTCCTTTAGGTTCATCTGTACCGCCCCCTGCATATCCACTAATTCTGCCCAATCTCTACATGGAAGAAGTAGAAACCGAAGACCTAAACTCCATTCACAATAATTCCACCTTTCACTGGTATATGTATACTTGGGTCAAGATTAAAGCACAGGAAGTGGAAGTCTTCAGCAAACATATCAACACTGTGAGAAGGCACATTAATTAACACAGGAAGGTGTTAAGGAATATAGTCTGGCTTTCCTGGTTATATAGTACACTACACAGTAAGGAAGACAGAAGCCTCAATATAGAAATATTCAGAAAACCCCTGCACACAGATCAATGTTTACATTTTGATTGTCATCACCAACTGGAGCACAAAATTGGAATGATCAGAACTCTGTACCACTGGGCTAAAGGTTTGACTGCCATCAAAGAGGGAAAAGAAATAGAATTAAAACAAAATAGGTTCGTCTTAATATGACAATCATTAATGTTGTACCTCATGATTCTTGACAAATGTATCTTTTTCTTTTATGTACACTGAGAGCATATTATTATTATTATTATTATTATTATTATTATTATTATTATTTAGATTTGTATGCCGCCCCTCTCTGCAGATGGGGGAGCTCACAGCAGTGATAAAACAGTATACAATGACAAATCTAATATTAAGTCTAAAATAACAATTTTACATTAAAAACCTAAAAAAAACCTTATATAAAAACATACACACAAACATTCCATAAATAAAAATACATAGGCAAGGGGAGATCTCTCAGTTCCGCCTTGCCTGATGGCAGAGGTGGGTTTTAAGAAGTTTACGAAAGGCAAGGAGGGTGAGGGCAGTCCTGATCCCCGGGGGGAGCTGGTTCCAGAGGGTTGGGGCCGCCACAGAGAAGGCTCTTCCCCTGGGTCCATGCGGCAGAAGGCGGTTTCGCAGATATTCTGGTCCGGTGCCATGAAGGGCTTTATAGGTCATAACCAACACTTTGAATTGTGACCGGAAACCGATCTGCAACCAATGCAGACTGCGGAATGTTGGTGTAACATGGGCATACCTAGGGAAGCCCATGATTGCTCTTGCAGCTGCATTCTGCATGATCTGAAGTTTCTGAACACTTTTCAATGGTAGCCCCATGTAGAGAGCGTTACAGTAGTCGAGCCTCGGAGTGATGAGGGCATGAGTGACTGTGAGCAGTGACTCCCAGTCCAAGTAGGGCCGCAACTGGTGCACCAGGCGAACCTGGGCAAATGCCCCCCTCGCCATAGCTGAAACATGTTTCTCTAATGTGAGCTGTGGATCGAGGAGGACGCCCAAGTTGCGGACCCTCTCTGAGGGGATCAATAATTCCCCCCCCCAGGGTAATGGACAGACAGATACAATTGTCCTTGGGAGGCAAAACCCACAGCCACTCCATCTTATCAGGGTTGATACTCATCCAGACCCTAACAGCCTCCAGACACCGGCACATCACTTCCACTTCTTTGTTGACTGGACTGGATATGCACCAAAGACAAATTCTTGGTGTGTGCAATCACACTTGGTCAATAAAGAATTCTAATTCTAATATGTGTATTTGTACATGATAATTACTTTACTCCATACTTAGGGTAGAGGACTGCACTAGCACTCAGCACTTAGATTTATATATCACTTCAAGTGCTTTATAGCTGTCCCTAAGCAGTTTAAAGTCAGCATATTGTTCCCAAAAATCTGGGTCCTCATTTTACCAACCTTGGAAGGATGGAAGGCTGCGTCAATCTTAAATTGGTGAGACTTGAATGCTGTATTCTAACCATTGTGCCAGAATGCATTTTCTAACTTTATAGAACATGGAATTATGTACATGAAAAAGTAGATAAATAGATTCTGAAAGACACCCACACATTATTGGCCTCAGCCTGAAGCAATTGAATAATCTATCCTAGGCATATTATCTTGTGAATGAACTAATTTAAATCAGTAGACTTCCAAATAAACAGACAAAATATTAACCTGCAAGAAGATTACTATGAATGTTTGCACATTCTCTCTCAATTATCTAACAGAATTATTCAAAAGTATAACTATGCTCCATTGATCTAAACCCAAACTTTAAAAAACACATATAGAGAGAAAGAAACATGTTAGTATGTTCAATTAGTTTTTACAGAGCTGTGGGAGGATTTTAAAATTTATGATTTCATATTTAACAAAATGGGGAGAATTTGCACTTGGTTAGTCAATAGTGCAGTACTTTACATAAATGCTTTACAAATGGTGACAGTAATTACAATTCCAGCAAATGGTTATTATCTGCCTTTTCTAAATTCTCAAGGCTAAGTACAAATTTCATGCATTGTGAATACATTTGCATTAGTTCAATTCATCCTCCTTTCCCCCTCTAAAATGGCTTTATAAGGTAAGAATAATATCAATTCCAAATTACTATTCCAGTATTATTTGTATTCATTTATCACAAACTGAATTCTAAAGAAAGCAAATCTGCACTGTAACTATGTTCAATGTTTGCATAATCCCTTAGATAAATTTATTTTACCAAGTTATTATTTGCACAGTTTTGCACAGAGTCCTGTGAAATAATATTTGCATTTTGTATATGTGTGTATTCATTCATATACATTTTAAGATTTCATCTCCCCATGCAAACACCATTTTCTGACATTAGTTAATAGAATTAGTTCAGTCACAGTTTAGGTGACATTATTAAGATGCAGTGCATTAAATCTTATTGATGCTATAATTCATGCATGAATTCAAATGACTAATCTTTAGTATCTAATTGTATATGTATATAGTTGGTATCTACAGGGTGTGAGAATTGCGAGGCAATTGTAATTGTAAGAATTAGATCTCTTCTGTTAGCTGACTCCACAAAGACCTCCAAAAATCATGTAAACCATTGAGGGGTCTCCATTAAAAGGGCTATTTACAGGGATCCCTTTTTTGTGTGTGTGTTTCAAAGTCCACAGGAACATCCATGGCCTAGTGACACTCACAAAGTGATCATTGTATGGATCATCTGCTTGCAAACAGGTTGCAATGGCAGAAGTTGTTAGTCATAAAACAATCTAAGATAAGTTATACTGTCCTCAATGTTATCCCTCCATAGCATATCTCATAAAATGTAGTTTTGTCATTTGAGAAGAGGAACAGATGTCTAAATTTACAAATAAACCATAGCTTTGAAGTGTTATTTGAAATTTGAATAGTTTTATATTTGAGCGAATATTATAATATTGTGTGACGTCTAGACAGTATCACTCATATAGATACTAGACATTTTTAAGGCCCAGCATCAATCTCAGAAACAAAGATGACTCTATTTTGCTTTGTACAATGCCTACTTATCTTTAAAAACAAAAACTAAAAGATACTAAAAAAACTTTACTAGCTATTTGGTCCACTCCCTGATATCTACCCTTTCTAGAAAATTATTGGGAAAAAGAATATTTTAAAGTTGGCTAAGATTTGAGGAAGATATCGCAGTATTCACTCCTACCTTGGCATAAAACAAAATCCATCATGGATTTTGTATCATGGCATTGGATCAGATTACCTTGCCCAGCATCCGGCTAGGTCCCACAGAATCGGCCTTCTCCAGGTCCCGTCAACCAGACAATATCACTTGGCAGGACCTAAGGGAAAAGCCTTCTCTGGGGGGGGGAGAGACCCTCTGGAATCAGCTCCCCCGGAGATTCTTACTGCCCCAATCCTCCTTACTTTTCATAAATATTTGAAAACTTATTTATGCCACCAGGCTTGGGGTCATTAGATCCCAGCCTATGGTCACTGAATGCCTGCTATGTTTGGTTTGCATTGAATTGGGAAAATGGATATTGGAAGGCAGATTTATGCAACAATAATAAAAAGAAATGCAAAATATGCTAATTTCTAAGGATAATAAAATGTTGAGAGATGCCACATATTATCCCTGGTTCACCTGAAGCCCATTTAAGGATTTGTCAAAATGGACAGCGAGTACACAATTGGAAATAACTGGATTTATCTACGTAACCACAACCAAATTCTAACTGGCAGTAAGTAGATCTGGCTTATTCAAACTCTTCATCGGAGAGAATTTGCTTTTGGAGTTTCTTTCAAAGAAATTCAGTGCAATGTAAATAATGGTTTGGTGCAAAATGGACTGAATTGTTCTTTTTAAATAATTGCCATTTTAATAACTAAAGAGAAATAATTAAATGTACAATTATTATAATTATATTTTGTCTCTATCCATTTCTGGATTGGGAAGCCTTGGTCACAATCAATCATGCCTTAGTTAATCTTGCTTGGACTACTGTCATATGTTATAACAGCATTGGAAGCCGAAGCTAGTTTCAACATGTGTGGTTTCTCCGGTGATGATGGGTGCATTCTGATATACTCATGTAAATCACTCTTTCAAGAATGGCCTTGGTTGCTATGAGGTTTTCCAATACTAATCATATGTTGGTTATTAGGATTAAAGTCTTACATGATTCCAGACTGTTACTTACAGAACAACCTTCTTCTCTATTCATCTGCCCCTCTGATGAAGTTGGACAGAGTCAACTCACTATGGGTCCCATTCACATGAAAATGCCACTTATAATATATGTTGAAAAGAATTACAATACATAGGGAAATAATAGAAAAACATATTCTGGAATAGCTCTAGTTCTTCCTGAGTTTCAGGACATCAGTTAAATTCTGGTTATTTATTTGTTTATTTGTTTATTTTTTAATTATTATTTATTAGATTTGTATGCCACCCCTCTCCGTAGTCTCAGGGCGGCTCACAACATACAATAAAACAATTCATAACAAATCTAATAAATTTTAAAAAAACATTAAAAAACCCATTATTAAACCAGACATACACACAGACATACCATACACAAATTGTATAGGCCCGAGGGGGGGAGGAATGCCTCAATTCCCCCATGCCTGACGGCAGAGGTGAGTTTTAAGGAGTTTATGGAAGGCAAGGAGGGTGGGGGCAGTTCTAATCTCCGGGGGAGCTGATTCCAGAGAGTCGGGGCCACCACAGAGAAGGCTCTTCCCCTGGGTCCCGCCAGACGACATTGTTTAGTCGACGGGACCCGGAGAAGGCCAACTCTGTAACACCTTTATTTATTTATTTATATTTATTTGTTTATTCATTTATTTATTTGTTTGTTTGTTTGCTTGTTTATTTATTTGTTTGTTTATTTGTGCCTCCCTTCTCCTTAGACCCGGGGCGGTGTACAACATTTTAGCAATAGCACTTTTTAACAGAGCCAGCATATTGCCCCCCACAATCCGGATCCTCATTTTACCCACCTCAGAAGGATGGAAGACTGAGTCAACCTTGAGCCGGTGATGAGATTTGAACAGCTGACCTGCATATCTTGCAGTCAGCTTTAGTGGCCTGCAGTACTGCACTCTATCCAGTGCACCACCTCAGCTCATATTAATCCAGGAACAATGTTCACCATGATCATTGTCTGAAACTGTCAGACAATGATTTGTAGATTTTGATACTGGTAGTTTTGATATTTCTGGTGATTTTATTTAGATTACATATAAGTCATTTCTTCTTTTTGAGGGGGTGATTTAAAATGATTAACCACCCAGAGCCTTTCAAATGAGTGGCATAAAAACACACTCATAAACCAAGCTTATGATTTTCTTACTTAAAATTTATTGTTTTATGATGGCATAAAAATACAAAAATATTAAATATAAACTTAAAAGAAAAGTACTATCTGGAAATAAAAACTGCCTGAAAGGTTGACAGTTTGTCCCTGACCTCTACATTTCTCGCCTTCAAATACATACTATATATCTTTATTTTTTAAACTCAAATATACAGGTGACCATATAATTCTAAGTATCACAGCTCAGTGTACAATATTTGCTTGTTCCTCCCCCACCCCTTAAAATCTGCCTTGATCAAGAAAAATGTGTTATGTTCTCAGGATCAGTATCAGGAAGCGGAAATTTATTTACCTGAAATGAAAAACGGATTGCAGACTTTAGGGAGATATCAGTTTGGAAGATGAACAAACTGTAGAGTTGACACTGGGCACTTGGGTATAGGAAAAAAAGATTTATCTTCGGCTTCAAAATATAATTCAATCCAAGTATCTAAGTTGCAAGTTGTTTTTTTTTTAAGTTTCCTGCATTATTCTTCCAAGATTTTAGCCAATAGGAGTAACTCCCCCCAAAAAGCAATAAAGCAGTTCAGAGGACTGGGACAAATCTACAGTGACAACAAGCCAACATACAGGTTTCTACTCATGCTGAATTTAAAAGAAATGCACTGGAAACTCATAGAGTTAAGCATATGGCTCTGGATGAATACCACAGTCAAATCTCAACTCATGGTGAAGAGAAATTTGCTGCAAATTTATTGGTTTTAAATTTAATCAGAAGCTTCTTATTTTTTCTTTATTTGTCCCCAAAATTAATGTGTGTATGTATGTGTGTGTGTGTGTGTGTGTGTGTGTGTGTTTGTTTGTTTGTTTGCTTAGTCCAATACACAATGAGGGTTTTAGTGGGTATATAGCTATACTGTATACACATAGTAAAATGCATGATGAAGGTTATAGAGGAGATACTCATAGTAAAATATATCTAAGAAATAATAGAAAAGAAGATATAGTAATAGAACATATCAATGAAAGAATAGAAGAAGAGATATAGGAATAGAAGAAAGGTATAGGAGATATAGGAGAGCAATAGGACAGGGGACGGAAGGCACTCTAGTGCACTTGTACTCGCCCCTTACTGACCTCTTAGGAATCTGGATAGGTCAACCGTAGATAATCTAAGGGTAAAGTGTTGGGGGTTTGGGAATGACACTATGGAGCAGCGTTCCCTCTAATCTTTTTGGGGGGTGGGCGGAAAAGTATAGTGTCTGAGCGGCAGTCCCTTCGGGACTGGGCGGCACTCTTTCCCTCTCACTCTTTCCCTCTCGGCTTCTGGGCAGGTTTGAAAAACTCTGAGTTGATGATGATTTTTAAGTGAGCCATTGCTCACTGCTCAGCTTAGAGGGAACTATGCTATGGAGTCCGGTAATGAGTTCCACGCTTTGACAACTCGGTTACTGAAGTCGTATTTTTTACAGTCAAGTTTGGAGCGGTTAATATTAAGTTTAAATCTATTGTTTGCTCTTGTTTTGTTGTGGTTGAAGCTGAAGTAGTCGCCGACAGGCAGGACGCTGCAGCATATGATCTTGTGGGCAATACTTAGATCTTGTTTAAGGCGTCTTAGTTCTAAACTTTCTAGGCCCAGGATTGAAAGTCTAGTCTCGTAGGGTATTCTGTTTCGAGTGGAGGAGTGAAGAGCTCTTCTGGTGAAGTATCTTTGGATACTTCAAAATCTTGACTGTTCCTTTTTAAAGTTTGCTGTTAGGTAATGTATGCAGCTACCATATAAAGAAACAGTTGCTATAATCATGAGATGCTATCTTCAAAATACTTTGACAAATGTAACTTTATAAATAGAAAAGTACAGGAAGAAAAACTGTTTCTCCTATTGACTTGCAATACAGTTTTTAAAACCTGGCCCAATCAAACACAATGGCCAACTATATATAGTATGTTCATACACATTATTAAAGGATCTTTGGCCAATATAAGCACGGGAAATTGAAACAGACTGAGAAGAAGAAACATTGGGCTAAACAATTCCATTCCTACTATTGCCTTAGGGGTTTTTTTCAGTATAGTTGTTCTTATGTTCCAGGGTTAGCACTAATGTATAATATTTTTCTTCAGGGTTTTGGCAGGAAAATCCAAAATCTCTGTTTTTTTAGAGTTGAGTTAAAAGGAGTTGCTCTGTTAAAATTTCTCAGAACTGATCAGAGTAGTGCATTGGAAGTTTCAATCTAGTCTGTAATATTCTAGTTGGGTTTTATTACAGAAACAAAATGAAGACAATGAAATATCCACTCCTAACAATAGAGGTCTAGTTAGACCACTCCTTTCATTCATCATTGACTATCACTGACCATAAATATAGCATGTTTCTCCAAAAATAAGACCCTGTCTTATATATTTTTGGAACCCTGAAATAAGCGCTATTATCAGGGCATATCTTATTTTTGGGAAAACAAGGTAGGAAAAGGAAAAACTCTACAAATTGTAAATGTAAAACCCTGTCATATTTGAACAAAGCATTCTGGACTAGTCTTTCAAAGACAAAGAGTCTCAAAGAATTTGAAGACAATTGTGCTACTTATATGACCACATATAAGGTTCGCAACTTGGGCGTCCTCCTCGACCCACAGCTCACATTAGAGAAACATCTTTCAGCTGTGGCGAGGGGGGCGTTTGCCCAGGTTCGCCTTGTGCACCAGTTGCGACCCTACTTGGACCAGGAGTCACTGCTCACAGTCACTCATGCCCTCATCACCTCGAAACTCGACTACTATCCCCTACATGGGGCTACCTTTGAAAAATGTTCGGAAACTTCAGATCGTGCAGAATGCAGCTGCAAGAGCAATCATGGGCTTTCCCAAATATGCCCATGTTACACCAACATTCCGCAGTCTGCATTGGTTGCCGATCAGTTTCCGATCACAATTCAAAGTGTTGGTTATGACCTATAAAGTCCTTCATGGCACCGGACCAGATTATCTCAGGGACCGCCTTCTGCTGCACGCATCCCAGCGACCAGTTAGGTCCCACAGAGTGGATCTTCTCCGGGTCCCGTCAACTAAAGAATGTCACTTGGCGGGACCCAGGGGAAGAGCCTTCTCTGTGGCGGCCCTGGCCCTCTGGAACTAACTCCCCCCAAAGATTAGAATTGCCCCCACCCTCCTTGCCTTTCGTAAGCTGCTTAAAACCCACCTCTGCCGTCAGGCATGGGGGAATTGAGACCCTCTTCCCCCTAGGCCTTTACAATTCTATGCATGGTATGTATGTATGTATGTTTGGTTTTTTATATTAATGGGTTTTTAATTGTTTCTAACATCAGACTACTATTGTACACTGCTTTATTGTTGCTGTTAGCTGCCCCGAGTCTCCGGAGAGGGGCGGCATACAAATCCAATAAATAAATAAAATAAATTTTAAAAAATGAAAATCTAAAGTCACTAAATTTGAACATGCTACCGTAAATAAAAGTTGAAATGTTTATACACTGAGATACTCAAAATGTCAGACCAGCAGGAAAGAGTTAGATTATTTCCTCTGAGATTTGGGTATTGCTGAGCCAATCCCTTCCTGAGCTCCTTGACAAAGTTTACATTGTAGTCTACTTACTTTTTTATGTTGGTGACTTCATTTCTCAGGATCTGGAGGTAAAGAGTGCATGACCTTTATAGTGAACATGGCTGATACCTATTGGAGCCCTAGGTATTTTTGCTTTGGAACAATTGTTGAATGATATGAACTTGGCAGGCATAACTATTTAGTTTTATGGATGAAGGTGAGATGGTAGTCTTGCCATAGTATCAGAGACTCCTTCTAGCCTGTGGACTAAGATAAAATTTATGGGATGCTTCCTAGTTTATCTCCTATTGCTTGTAAGTTGTCTCCTGGCTCCTCCTTCATACAGTTTGTATGAAATGTTTGTATACAGTTTATACAAACTGGAGATAAACAATCCTGGAGATAATGCCTCATTATGAGAGGAAATATTTTCCTGCTGCCTTGAAGAGGCTACAGCTCCATATTGTAAGAAAATTCCCCTGGGTCCAACTGTGTGAGATAACCATATTTTTTATTTTTAGATAAGTTTCTTGAGGGTTTGAGGAAAAGATAACAACAGAGCATGTTTGAATAAAAGAACTATTTGCATTCTTTTTGGATAATTTTTGAAATAATTTTAAAGGCAGCTCCATATGAAACAGTTTGTAGTAATCCATACATGTGATCTTGCAAGCATGACTTGGTTTTTAAGGTTCATCTGGTAAAATTGAAACTATATATAAATGGTGCAGTTTCCACCATCGTTTTTATCATACGTATCCAGCAGTAGCTGGACTCTAGGACCACCTAAGAACACACAAAGGTTAGGGATCTGTAAGGACAATCCTATTCTTTCAAGAATGCAATAGCAGAAGGATGACAACAACAACAACAACAACAGAGTTGGAAGGGACCCTGGAAATCTTCTAGTCCAACTCCCTGCTTAGGCAGGAAACCCTACACTACTTCAGACTAATGGTTATCCAACATCATCTTAAAAACCTGCAGTGTTGGAGCATTCACAACTTCTGGAGACAAGCAGTTCCACGGATTAATTGTTCTAGCTGTCAGGAAATTTATACATAGTTCTTAGTTGCTTTCTCCTTAATTAGTTTCCACCCATTGCTTCTTGTCCTACTCTCAGGTATTTTGGAGAATAGCTTTACTCCCACTTCTTTGTGGCAACCCCTGAGATATTGGACCACTGCTATCATGTATCCCCTAGTCCTTTTCATTAAACTAGATATACCCAGTTCCTGCAACAATTCTTCATATGTTTTAGTCTCCAGTCCCTAATCATCTTTGTTGCTCTTCTCTGTATTCTTTTTAGAGTGTCAATATCCTTTTTACATATATGGTTGATTGAGCTGACTGAGAGCATTAATGTACAAGCAGGAATGTCAAAAATTGTAGTTTGTACCAAAAAATGGAGTGATTCATATGCTAATTGGCACTAGTCCCATGAACATAATGCGGCATGCCTATATTTCAAACCATGAATTGGTTGCCAAGATAACCATGTTGTATGCTACTGAAAATTGTTTCAGTCTAAATAAATACATAAATATTCCTGTACATATGTTCTGCCAGGCTCTATGGTATGAGTCTCCTGAAAATTCAAGGGTAAAAATTTCAGACACACACACATTGAAAATTAAAAAACAAAGTTGTTTATCACAAAATTCAAAAGAAACAAAGCACCCTTTTTGTATTGCAAAGAGCACTCCTCCCAAAACAACCTTGTAGGCTGTACAATCCCCTTAATCAGTCCTTAAGTACTTAGCTAGCAGCTGTGAAGAAACATCACAGCCCTCCTTCTTCCACAAAGTGAGATACACACACTTTGCTCTGCTTTGGTTTCAAAGTCGTGAAAAATCAACAAACAAAGTCTGGAAACAGCAAGGCACGGTCCTGAAGAAACAATAATCAGATAATCTTCCATAACGGCCAAACCAGCACGCTGCTATTTATATCAGCAGCTCTAATTACTGGAGCCCCACCCAAACACAGGTAGCCTCTCTTATCTCCTGTAATATTTCCTCAATCGGTCTCTTCTATGCATAATTCTGCGCATGCGTGGGTCTAACACTTCCTCATCTGTATCAACCAAAGATAATGAAGATTTGTTTCCTGGGCTGTGTGCCAAGCCCCCCTCTTCCAAGTCACCCTCACCTTCTTCTTCGTCGGAGGAAACTGCACTACCTGACTCTGTCGGCAATAAAACAGGCCTATGACATGTTGATGTTTCCCCTGCATCCACCTCCACATTCCTTGGGGCAGGAGCTGGGCCAGAGCCAACCACAACAACATAGATTATTAATTAGAAAATAAAAACTGCATGTGTTGTACTTGTTATCCCTGATAGAAAAAGCATATTCATCTATATTAAGATGTCTGTCACATGGGCTGAATGACAGTCTTTTTAGTATCCAACATCTCCCCTATGTTAATTTAACATACAATATCCAATATATGATGCTGTTGCCACAGCTGCTATGATTTATCCTATAACAGCTACAGGATGGGATGAAGCTGAGATGTTAAATTATAAGTTTTTTTTCCCCTGCAGAAGTAGTAGAAATGTCATATTACATTTTAGTTTTCTTAGTAGTCTCTGGTTTTATTGCCTGAAATCATGAATGAATGCACGAGTGGGACCATGCCTACGAGTTCCACTAAATTATTTCCAGACTTGTTGGCTCTGTCTTTGACATCACTAAGTGTGAAGATTTGGAGAGAGATGCTGGAAGCATGCTTGGCTCATTAAAGTTCCTAATAATTTAGAAGGATTCTAAATGTGTTTGGTTGAAAATGTTTAACAACCCTTTGGGACCTGCTTGTTCACTGTGAGGCAGTTCAGAATAGGGACAGCATCTGCAAAGACAATGAGGGAGGCCTTCAAGTGCAATTCAGTTCCTCCTACTTGGGTTCAGGCAATAATTCCTCAAAAGAGCTAGTGTGAAATCAATTAGCTAACAATGTGGCCTGAAGATGAAACTATTAATTTAGGATAATCTAAATCCTCTGACTTGTTGCATGTAGCATTTCCTTTCCCCTTTATTTGTGTGCCATTCAAACACCGACTCTGCCAAAATGCCTGTATTCTAATAAACTGTGAAGAAAGACTAAACCCACTGGGTTAATAATGGGACCAATTAAGAAATTAAGTCATCATTGGAAGAGTTCCACTGAGGAATCTGAGGCTGGTGAGTAAGGGGTAAAATCATAAATTGCTAGGCTCTCCTTGAACAGAATAAACCATTGAGAGCAACACCACACTAAAACCATTTATAAAGATTATGAAGAGTCCCAGTTGAAAATAACTCATCTTGTGATATACAGGAAATCTCCCACCCCACCCTATGCACCCCCATAGAAAACAAATGAAAAAAACTGGATTTTGAGAAAAATGAAATTATTTTCTAATTATCGAAGCAGAGAAAACGTAACTAAAACAAAAATTACGAACATGACAAGGAAGTTGAAAGCTGTTGAGATGACAAACCAATGATATCCAGGGCAAGTTGCCAACAGATGTTATACTCATTGAATATTGATGAAATAATTGTTACAAAAACCCCACCAGTTGTACAATTACATATTTAGTCACATAACATCTTGGCGCAACCCGAGAATATGGCACCTGGGACTGAAGACTGATTAAGATAGTAGTTTATGCTCTATATTCTTGATGAAAAGGAACACAGAAGTGTTAGCAGAGATGACCATAATAATGAGGGCTAAAAGGTTCCTGACATGGGAAAAAAGAGATTGATAATGAATGAACAGTGACAGAAATGTATTAATTTTTAATAGCAGTTGCGATGTGACATAAACGAGGCAGGATAATATCATGAACATTGTTTTTAAAAGCCATCCATTTGCATATCAAAGGAGGATGTATAATTTGTGTATGCCAATGGCAAATGTATCTTCTAAACACATACCATTGTGTAGCCAGAATTATACCATCATGGAAAAAAGAATTCAGTCTCTTGAGAAACATCATGACTTGCTGATTGAAATACTAAATAGGAATATTACACGTTGCAGCATTTAACCTAGTTATTATTACCACAATAGAAAACCATCTTTTTATGTGGAAGTTGTGTGTTTATATTGATATGGTGTATGATGTCATCAGAATGCTGGGGATAACCAGCTGTATTTCTCTGCCCTAGATTACTGGATGAGTCTTTCCCAACCAAGATTTTGTCCCAAAGCCTAGAGACTATGAATGGGGGAGAATAGACTTTGGTTCAATTGTGGCAAGAATGATAGCAATAAGATACAAATGTGAACAGTGAATTTTTGTTACAATGTAAGATATATACTTTGAAATGCAATATCATGTAATAAATACCCTTATCCCTTTTTAAATTTATGTACCCCTCCTTCTCCTCCCCCATTTACCTTTTGTTAATTAATAAACTTTATTTTTTTTTAAAAAGAATGAATGACTGTGAGCTTTAATGCCAAGCAGATCCATAGGTTTTCCACCCTTAACTTTACCATGGCTCTTCCTTGAAGACCAGGTGGCAACCATGATTATGAAAACGATTATGATTATGCACAGTTTACTTTGCATACTAATTGTGCCCATTATTGGATGAGAGGTCTTGTTGACTCCCATCTCCGTTGCCTACTATTAATATTGTTAGTTCAGAACACAGCAATGTAGACAGGTCTGGCATGTCCTGCAATACCAATACCATATTACCAGTCCTGGACTAGATTGAAAATAGCATTTAGTGTCACACAATAGCAAATCTGAGGCGTTGAGAGAGGTCACAGACGTGGAAGGGATGGTAACTTCAGTTTATCATTGTCCCTTTGTATTTAAAGTATGCTTCCTATAATCATATACTGTATTATCATCAAGACCTTTAGTCACTGATACTTGATTCTCCATGTTTTTATTCAGATTCTTTTAAAACATCTACATTAAAAATTATTACCATAGTTGTTGCTACAGTTTAAGAATAGAAAATATATTAAAGTATAGAAAAATTGCAGCACAGAAAATACATTTCTTTTTCTTTCCAATGTATCTAAATGGCAAAATACATACATCTACAATATTAAACCTAACTTAAACAATTAAGATTTATTCCATTGTACAAACCATATATGTAATACCTAAAATACCTTATACATAATGCCTAACATAATTAGTCCAAAACTCTTGTAGCATCACAGACAGAATGGCTATTCCCATAGATAGAAATAATTATTATAATTCTGAAAAATCTTATTTCTCTTTAAGTGAAAGTTATGAAATTAAATCTAAGTTTGCAAAAGATATGTACAAGTAACCTCAGCTGTTTAAATAAATTATCACTTTTATTAATAATTTTAAATATTTTAATGTCAAAACACCATTATAATGCTATCAAGAAGGAATTGCTATGTTTAATGAGACTATTCAGTATGATCTAGTTGGGCTATATTTTCATAGACATAATTTTTACAAAAAGATTGTTCTTTTTCTATTCCACATCACTTCTCCCAAATCCACAACATTAACATAGAAAAAATATGGACTACCTCCAAACACTATTATTTGTGTTAGTAAGCCAAATTTAAAAAGCTTTCTTCTACATTATTGGATAACTAAAACAAAAACCAAACAAAAACACAGTATTTGCATTGAAAGTATAGCAATTAAAATTTCCACTGCAGCACCTGGCTGCAGTTTAATTTGGACTAATTTGAAATGCAAACAATTTACTTAAAGCATTTACTAAATTAAAAACAAATCCTGCTGAACAAAGAAAAATGAAAATTGTACAAGAGTTGTTACACTAAACTTTCATACTAAAAGAATTGCTTTAATTAAATATTATTTAACTGCAAACATACTTAAAATTAAGAACTTGCTGTCCTAGAATTCTAATCCTAGAAAGCAGCATTTTTAAAAGTTCAGGCTTACTTTAAATTGTTCAAATTTTAAACAAAGGAAAAATAGAGACTATCTCTTTCAAAGGAAGAATACAACAAACTAACAAATCCAGAGACAATGGAAAAACAATCTTACAATAAACTTTAAACATTTTAAATAGTGACAATAGCTTTGGGTACTCTACCTACTTGTCCCACAACACTCAAGTTTATAAAGTTACTAGCGATGCTATTGAACCATATATTTCAAAGTTCTTAAATCAAAGTGGTCATTGGTAGTTTTTACGTGTAAAATTAAACCATAAATGTTATAAGAATTAGCTTCGGCTTACGAAAGACAGGAGAAATTGACGTTTTCCATCTTGAATATACCTAACCTCTTCTTGTGATCATGATTTAAAATTAACTAATGGCTAGTTTTAATAAATGAATTCTATAATGCGTGTTTGACCGGCTTAAAAATTAAACTATAGTCTATGAATGGATGGGAGACTGCAGTTAAATAAATTTGAAAGCAAAACCCTCTGCTGAAGAGAATAGGTCTGGGCATAGTTCCCTCTAAGCTGAGCAGTGAGCAATCGCTCACTTAAAAATCACCATCAACTCAGAGTTTTCCAAACCTGCCCAGAAGCCGAGAGGGAAAGAGTGAGAGGGAAGGAGAGAGAGAGGAAGAGAGAGAAACAGATAGAAAAAAGAGAGGAAGGAAAAGAGAAAGAAAAAGAATGGGAGTAAGGAAGAGAGAAAGAAAATCAAAATCTAGTTTCAAACTAGCTCAACTATTTAAGTGGCATTTGGATATTGATAGAGTTGCCCCATTATGAGCTCACTGTTATAGACACACAGTACAGTATTTTATTTTGAAATTCTCTGAGGCAAAACAGGGTGGGTTTTTTATTTGTTTGTTTGTTTGTTTGTTTTTATTTATTTATTTTTATTTATTTAATATTTCTGTGCCGCCCAGTCCCGAAGGGACTGCCGCTCAGACACTATACTTTTCTGCCCCCCCCCAAAAAAAATTAGAGGGAACACTGGGTCTGGGTCTTGGGAGAAATAAGATTTATTCAAATTGAGTTCAACCATGGTTTATGTTGATATATAGATAATGACACAAACCAGCTTTGGTGAATTGTGCATGTAAGCAAAATGAGTACCCCTACCTTTTGTGTAGCTTTTATCACCTGATCCTTGGCATCCATCTTCATCATCGCAGTCTCCACTGGATTCTGTCTCTTTCCTCATTCCGTTCCCACTGCTGCCTTCCCTGTCAATCCAACTTTCGGACTGTAAACTTGTGCGGGCTGCCAGCTACAATGCAAAATATTGGCAAAAAGTTTCAGATTACTAGGAAAAAATGTAAAATTGGTTTTTTTTTTCCATTGCTCAGTTTTCCCAAAGAAGTCAAAACTGGTAGTTTAATATGAATTCATTAAAAGCAATATAAACTCCTAAATTACTGATGAATTTATTAATGAAACTCAAGGCATTTTATTAGACATACGTCTGAACACATAGCCTTATCTTCTAATATTAGTATTTTGAACATGTTGATTCTTTTACAGCTATTAACTTTTATTTTTAATACCACTTATTCCAGAACATATCAATTGTCTAACAATTGCCATGTTTCATATCTTTAGTTATTTACAAATTGTTCATATTCATATTGTATCTATATTGCCTCCAGTAGATGAGGCTCTATATCTCTTAATAATACTTGCTGAGAAATAGAAGTTGGAAATTGCTATTGTGTTCAGGTCTTGAGGGGCGCATTCCCATAACAAGAGTTACTAGACTTCTGGCAATGTATCCTCAATTGTGACCTCATGACCTCTGTTAGCAGGCATAGCCTTAAAATCAAATATTGTCTGACTTTTTATGTAACAAGGTTATTTCTTCCAGAACAGCTTTGTCCTGGTGTCATGCTTTTCCATTAAGAGCTAACCACGAGTTAGTAAGTTCTGCTCTATGACCTTAATTAGTTGATTAGTGTTCTCCCACCAGCTTGCACTGTTGTCTGAAATTAATGCAATCCATATCAGTTACACACTTTTGTTCCTTACCAGGTTCTAGCATATTCCTACCACTGAGAAATCAGTCTTTCTGTCATATCATGTAGGCCAAAGTATATTTTTTCATTTTTTTATTGTAAAGATAATATTAATAATAATATTATTACGAAGAAGAAGAAGAAGAAGAAGAAGAAGAAGAAGAAGAAGAAGAAGAGGAGGAGGAGGAGGAGTTTGAAGGAACCTTGAAGGTCTTCTAGTCCCACCCCTGCTTAGGCAGGAAACCCTAAACTACTTCAGATAAATGGTTATCCAACATCTTCTTAAAATGTCTAGTGTTGGAGTATTCACAACTTCTGGAGGCAAGCTGTTCCACTGACTAATTGTTCTAATTGTCAGGAAATGTTCCCTTAATTCTAAGTTACTTCTCTCCTTGTTTATATCCATTGCCTCTTGTTCTACCCTCAGGTGCTTTGGAGAATAGTTCGATTCCTTCTTCTTTGTGGCAACCCCTGAGATATTGGAACACTGCTAGAATGTCTCCCCAGTCCTTCTTTTCATTAAACTAGACATACCCATTTCCTGCAACCGTTCCTCATATGTTTTAGCCCCTAGTCCTCTAATTATCCTTGTTGTAATGCTATTCAGAGTGTGTAAATTAATTAATTAATTACATCACTTCTGGAATTTAATGGAAGAGATGGATGCTTTCTTCAAAGTGCTAGAAAACAAAAATGGTGGCGTATGTAGTCTCTCCAGAGAAGTAAGTTTTATATTGCATGATAAACAGCTTTTTAATAGCATGAACCTGACTCAGAGATAAGAAGACGTTATTTTAGAAAGAATTATAACTTCATAGTTTAGTCTGTGAGATTGGAAGGCATATTTCTCATGCCAGAGCTGAAATGACGAGATCCAATGTGAAAGGAGAAATAAAAGGAATGTTGTTTTCAAAATTTCAAGTTGTAAAGCTCGTATTATTTGAACAGCCAGCAGATCACAGTCCAGATGCAGAACATTAGCCAATGTTCAGGTTTGTCAAGGTCTTTTTGTATTTTGCACCTATCTTTGTTGGCTATTCCTGCAAATTTGATGAGTTCCCTATCTAACCCCTCATCCAAGTCATTAAATAGTTAGTGTCCCTTTTGCCTATTCAGTTATTTGGAAACCCTACTCTTAAGTATCTAGTTGGTAATATGAAAGTATTGGTTTAGTCTGATCAGTTCAGTTAAAAATACTATTTTTATCATTTTCTTCTTAATTGTCTTTTTAAAAGATTCTTGCTACTAACTTCTGCAGTTGAGTTTCCTGTTTTTAATAAGTCAGCTAACCACCCATATAAGAATCTCTCTGAAGATTGGTACAGTGGTGGCCTCTAAAAGAAGTGAATAATGGATTTCTCTTTGTACAGCAGAGATAGTTGGCATGATTTGAGACAGGCTGGATCTGTTGTATATATTTGCATTTCGAATCATTCAATGAATCATTACTGTCTTTTATGGAAGGTAACAAAAGCATTCATCATCAACAAATGTCCCTTTGTCTTGGAGAAAAATTAAATGGTTATTCATCTCTATTTAAAAAAAAAAAGTTCACCCAGTGTCACACTTTTTACAGATTATTTCATTTATGGGTGTCAGAAGCATGATTTGTACTAATAAGACAATATCCGATAGTTAATTTTATTTTGAACAAGTAGCTTGATGTTCTCATAGCTGCCATTCATTGTTTAAAAGCCTGATGTCATGCAGACATGGCTGGAAAAAACTGCTTTTGATAGCATTCTGTACAAGATGAATACATGCTTACTTGTCTCTCAGATTTCCGATGTCTTTTGACTGTACGATCATGGAATCAGAAAGAATTGCAAAAGCTATTTATCCCACCTGCAAATGAAGCTTATATGACTCCAGTGATCTAAATCTTTAATAATCAATCCTGTATTTTTATACTAAAGGCAGTGTTTTCATAAGCATTGGATACCTTCTTCTAAACATTCTAAAAGGCCTTATTAAGGGTCATTCTGAATTTTGAATTAACTTTGAGAACTTTCTTCTAACCCTAAAGAAGGTAATTCCAACTTCATTGAACGGCTTGCATCCATTCAGTATTGAATATATGATATCAGTCAAGGTTTTTTTGTACCCATAGTAAGTCTTTCTTTGAGCAAAAACTGTGCATCTTACTATCCTATGTTCAAAAACTTTACACAACCTACTACCCACCAGTTGAGTGTCCATTTCTAGAAGGCCACGCTAGCATAATGTCTAACTATGGAGTTAAAATCAATAAGAAAAAAGACTTTGGACAGTATTATTGCAGCTGTTTGGTTAATGTTCTAATACTTTTTATAACCACTAGTTCATGCTGTGATGGGCGAAGCCCGACATTGGGAACCACTGCTTTAGAGCAATGAGAACAAATGATTTCAAGGATTCATTTGCAATGCAATGGCCGATAATAGCTTTTACCTGTGATGAGGCTATCTTGTATGAATACCCTATGAGACCAGACTTTCAATCCTGGGCCTAGAAAGTTTAGAACTAAGATGCCTTAAACAAGATCTAAGTATTGCCCACAAGATCATATGCTGCAAAGTCCTGCCAGTCGGCGACTACTTCAGCTTCAACCACAACAACAGAAGAGCACACAACAGATTTAAACTTAATATTAACCGCTCCAAACTTGACTGTAAAAAATATGACTTCAGTAACCGAGTTGTCAAAGCGTGGAACTCATTACCGGACTCCATAGTGTCATCCCCAAACCCCCAACACTTTACCCTTAGATTATCTATGGTTGACCTATCCAGATTCCTAAGAGATCAGTAAGGGGCGAGTACAAGTGCACTAGAGTGCCTTCCGTCCCCTGTCCTATTGCTCTCCTATATCTCCTATACCTTTCTTCTATTCCTATATCTCTTCTTCTATTCTTTCACTGATATGTTCTATTACTATACCTTCTTTTCTATTCTTTCTTAGATATATTTTACTATGAGTATCTCCACTATAACCTTCATCATGTATTTTGCTATGTGTATATAGATATATACCCACTAAAACCCTCATTGTGTATTGGACAAAATAAATAAAATAAAAATCTAAGCATCCACACTGCCAGCTCTTAGTCTTACACTGACAGAATAGAAACAATCTGTTTGATCAGAGCTAAAAAGTGTGAAATGAGAAGTACTGCACTCAAACTCATCTAACTTCGACAACACCTTTTGTGGGAAGGCATGGTATGATTTGTTAAATCAATAAACAGTATCTCCCACCAAATTGTCTGAAGGAAGTGAATGAAACATTTCTCCTTGCTTTGTACTCAAACAGCAATTACCCACCTTGTTTTCTGGAGGAAATTTTCATGACATGCTCTAGTAGGTGTTGATTCTATTCCAAATTCTTGGATAATTATCTATTTCCATGTTTAACACAAGCAGGGATCAGCTTCATGATAATATGAAAAGCCTGACATTTTTTTCATGAAGACCAGCGAACAATCTCATTATTTATAGCAGCAAGGTCTCAGAAGAAAACTGATGGTTTGAACTCTCTGGTGGGGAGAGTTCATTTTATGAATAGGAAAATTTAGAATTGAGACAACTATCGTAATGAGCAAAGGAGTCTAAAATGCATTCCCCTGCTAATACAAGGAAATTGCTTCTACAATTTTTATTCTGACACTAAAGAACCTGCGTAGGAGGAAAGAAATCAGAATGTGAGTATTTATAACCTATAGAAGCAAAATGATTTCCAGAAGTTGTCGGTATATGGAGAAGTGTGTAGTTTGCATTTATTAAACTACCCTGGACACAAATATTAAGCACTAAGAGGTACTTAGATTTGCCCAATTCTTTAGCGTTAGATTATGAAAATAGATTATAAATATAATCTTTTTCTTTCCATATAGTTAATCTTACATGTGACTGGAATATAGAAAAATGTTACACATCTCAATCCAAGTATTTCAGCATAGAGAGGGACTTTTAAATACACAGATAAATCTGCAACACAAGCACTTAGGCCATTCTTTTCATTAACAATGAATAACATATTAAAGCATTCCCAAAATTAATGTGAAAATGGATCAGATTACTTATCTGAGCATCAGAATCATGATTGATAAATTGTGGCTTCTATGATGTTTTCTATCCTATAACCAGTCCTAGGGCTTTCTCTAAAAGCCAGGTTTTAACGGATCTCCTAAAACAGTAATGGTGAACCTTGTTTCCCTTCAGGTGACTGCGCGAGTGCCCACACCCAGGGATGGGCTACTGCCTGGATGCGGGGGGAACGCAGTAGGGTAGCGAAAATGGAGCTCCACACCAGAGCACCCAATTTGCATTCAATTAAAAGAAAATGCAGGGGTCCTGCGTAAACTACGCCCACAGTGTGGTAGTAAAATTTTTGGTATCCCTTCACTGCCCACATCCATAAGTCAATGCCCAGGGAGGGTGAAAATTGACTCCCCTGCCCCCCTGAGGCCCTCTGGAGGCCAGAAACAGCCCTTTTCTCAACTTCTAGTGGGCCTGATAGGCCCCATTTTCACCCACCCAGGCTACTGAGGGTTCCATGCAAGCCAAAACCCAACTGGTTGATGCACACGAGCTGAGCTAGCATGCCATGGGTTCACTGTCATTGTCCTAAAACATAACAAGGAGCCTAGTCTCATTTAACAAGGGAGCTTCTCTGATCTCCAAACAAACAAATCAGGCCAGAATATCACCGAAGCAGAAATAACCAGTTTCAAATTGTCCTTTGCATGTGAGGCCATAATTCTCTGGAGATTATGATGTTGAGAAAAGTAGAAGGAGAAAAATTAGAAGAGGTTGGAAAACCCGAAGGATCATGAGCAGAAAAGATTATCCTATCTATCTATCTAGTTGCTAGGAGTCTACACCAACAATCAATCAATATCTAAATCAAGATCACATGAAGTGTTAATTTATTTTATTTATTTATTTATTTAGATTTGTATGCCGCCCCTCTCCGCAGACTCTATATAATACCACTATATAAAACACTTAAAATATTGCATCCAGTTTTGGTTGCCATGATATAAATAAGATGTTTAAACTCTAGAAGGAGTGCAGAGAACAGCAAGAAAGATGATTAATGGCCTGGAAGCTAAAACATACAAAGAATGGTTGCTGGAATGGATTATGTCTAGTTTAATGAAAAGAAGGACTGGGGTGACATGTTGCCAGTGTTCCAATATCTAAGGGATTGCCACAAAGAAAAATGGGTCAATGTATTGTCCAAGACAGCAAGACAAGAAGCAATAGGAACTAATGAAAGAGAGAACCAATCTAGAATGAAGAAGAAATTTCCTGGTAGTTAGAATAATTAATCAGTGGAATGAATTGATTCCAGAAATTGTGGATGCTTCAACATTGGAGATTTATAAGAGGAGATTTGGACAATCATTTGTTTGAAAAGGTACAGGGTTTCCTGCTTGAGCAGAGGTTGGACTAGAACACCTCCAACATCCTTTCAACTCTGTTATTTTGTTAAATGTTAACATCTAATAGTTGGTTAACAATAATTGGTATATCACTATAGTCACTGAGTACAGAAAAATAGAGTAAGCTATATTTTAAGCAGTTTCCTATAATCAGGTCAATGAAACAGTCACATTTAAGGGATAATTTGGATAGACTAAATTTTATTTCTTTATACTTAAATCAGCAATTTCTTTCCATAGAAAATAGCTTGGTTTTAACAGAACAAAGTTATTGTTCCCATTTATTTAAATATTTACAAATATTTCATTACGTAGTCATTCTTCAGATGAATATTTACCATGTATAGAAAATCATATTTTTTGAAAAGAAAAGGACACTTTTTTTAAAAAAAAAGGTTCCTGTATTAGTTAATGTGTCAGTAATATTAATAACATATTAAGCTGCCTTGATTTAGCATTTTTCTCACACTTAAATATCAAGAAAAAGATGGTATAATAATGTTATGATTTAAACAATAAAACATAATGTTTTCCAGTTAATGTTACCCTTGTGGTACACTGAGGGTTCAATGACCTTAAAAACAGATTAGCAATCAGGTTAACCATGTGGCATTATAGATAAAACCACCCCGAGTGGCGTGTTTCAACCGCCCGTAATTACAGGGTAATTAGTCCAGGAAGACACACACAACACAATAAAAGGAAAACCCAAAAGTTTTTATAAACAGAAAAACAGAAACAGCTACCTTTTTAAATGTCAAAGGGATTTTCTGGTACACACAAGGCACAGGTTAAATGCAATCCAATTGCTCACCCAATAACTGGGAAATTGAGTCCAATTCTAAAGTCCAGAGAGTCCCCACACAATCTTGAACAGCACAAAAACCACGATCTTGACAAAACAATGAATCAGATAAATTGCCATGAGGCTAAAACATCAAGCTGCACTTCTTTTTGTAGCATTAATTACAGCAGCCCCAGCTAACCACAGGTGGCCTCATTTTCTCTTGTAATAATCCTTCAGTTGTTGTCTCCTATGCATCACTCTACGCATGCGTGGATGTGTCATTAATTCTTATTCAGAATCCAGGGATGATACAGATGATTGATCTCCTCCTGGGCTCTCTGCCAAACTCCCCTCTTCCCTGTCACTCACACTTCCTTGGTCAGAGGAGGCTCCATTGGCAGATTCCATCGGGAGAAAAACAGGCCTGCGGCATGTGGATGTTTCCCCCACATCCACCTGCACATTCCTTGGGGCAGGAGCTGGGCCAGAGCTAACCACAACATTAGTATTCACATAGTGATTAGAGTCACACATTTGCCTAAACCCTAGCTTCCTATCTGTATCACATCAACTGGATTGACAAAAAAATACTAAGACCTACATGCTTTTCCAGGTGCAATGGCTGGTTTATGCAAATAGGTAAAACCAAACAAACCACATTCTGTCATTGTATCACTTTTGAACAAAACTATTACATTTTATCAATACATTTATATCCTACTCAGTCTGACCATGTATTTGATTACCATTGTAGATTCTAATCTTAAAAAAAACCATTTTGCACAGGTAACCAAATTTTGCTTAGATAATAAAATAAATTCTGGTTAGCCTACACCCCTACCCAGTGCCCCATTTGTGGGGGGGGGGAATGCATGTTTTATACATTCCAGTGTAGTTTTTTTGTTTGAAAAGTTGCTTTCATCTATCCCCACAATAAAGGAGGCCAAGAGTAAAGCAGTGCGTGGTAGTAGAAATAGTTTGCTATTATTGCTGAGAAATAAATGGCATAGAAACACCTACAGTTATAGGTTTAATCCTTACAACTTTAATTGACCATCAAGCCAAGTCTTTACAGCTTCCCGGAAGGCCAGTAGGGTGGGGCAGTATGGATCTTAGGAGATAGCTAGTTCCAGAGACGTGGAACCACCACAGAGAAGGCCCTCCCCCACAGCCCCGCCAACTGACACTGTTTAGCTGATGGCTCCAGAGAAAGCCAACTCTGTGGGTCCTTATTGGTCGATGTGAGGTATGCGAAAGAAGGCAGTTCCAAAGAAAGTCTGGCCCTAAGCCATGTAGGGCTTTAAAGAGAGCTTATTATACATATACATTAAAGCTTATAAAACGTATGCTACACTAATCTTCTATGCTATTAGGCTTGAAATTCTCAGTTTGGATGACTTAGAACTGCGCCACTTGCAGTCAGACCTAGGTATTGCATACAAAGCAGGGTGAAATGCTACTGGTTTGGCTTGATTCGGGTGTATTAGTAGCAGCAGCTGCCAGTGATTCAGACAACCAATAGTGGTGGCAGCATGAGGCTCCACCCACCCACCCAGATGCCACCATTTTTAAAAACTGTCTGCACATATACAAAGTCTTCTGCACAAGTACAGAGGGTGTAAAAGCGTGTGTGACAGTGGCACACAAAGTGCGGGCTCCCGAACTGGTAGAGAAGGTAAGTAGATTTTACTACTGATACAAAGTTATACATAGTAAGGCTTTACATGCAAATCACTTTTTCTGTTTAAATCGCAATAATACGTACATGAACAACTACTTTAAACTCAATGTAAATCATTATAAACTTGACTGTAAAAAAATATGATTTCTGTAACAGAGGTGTCAAAGTCTGCGGAGAGAAGCGGAAATCAAATCAAATCAAATCAAATCAAATCTAAACAGATAAACAGACAAACAGACAAACAGACAAACAGACAAACAGACAAACAAACAAGGAAGGAAGGAAAGAAAGAAAGAAAGAAAGAAAGAAAGAAAGAAAGAAAGAAAGAAAGAAGTCTGGAACGCTCTACTTAATCCAGTTGTCTCAGGTACAAATTTTCACAGTTTCAGTCGCAAATTGACTTCCTTGGATCTTACTTCATACTTAAGTGGTTAGTAGAGGAGGAGTGCATAAGTGCACTAATGTTCCTATCGTCCCTGTCATTCTGGGGGTTTTTCTTTTATTCTTGTTCTCATTTTTGTCTGACAAATTCTAATAAATATAAATAAATAAATAACCCCCCCTAAAATCTATCAATTAAATTGTTGATGTTCCAATTTATGGGCAACAGTTACCTACTTGCTAAATGCAATGGGGTCACCCAGCTCTTTCGCAATTGCTCCCCTTGCTGGATCATTTGCACTTAAATTCTGGGAGCTGAATCCCTGCTGTTGAACTGATGTGTATCATTGAAGAAGAAGAAGCACAGGGCAGCAATATGTGGGCAAATGAATGGTTTTCACAATTCTGACCTCAGTGAAAACTCTAACTGAGGACATAAAACTTCATACAATCTTATTGACATTCATTTTCTCCCATTTTTCACTGGTATTCTGGAACATGATGGGTCAGAAGGCCAAATATAACAGTCCAGATGTTGTACATTACTTAGGAAAACGTACTCCTGTCTTTCTTTAATGAACAACACAAGGTAAAATATAGATGGATGGATACCAACTTCTCACAAGCACCAGTAAATACAGGAGGTGACTTCTAGGCCAGAATAGAATCTGATTATATTCCCTTTACCTAAAATGCCAGCAGCTTCTCCCTGGTAAAGTACAGTATTCATTTCCCTTTGTAACACACCAATCTAAATATACATAAGGGTAATTTTGCAGAGCTTTTCTTGGGTCACATCTTTACTAATTTAGATCTAATAGTCTAAAAGGCCAGTCAGTGGGAATTATCCAGGAGAATGTATAAGCTACAATGATTATCACTAATTGTATAGCAACCTTTTATAGGTTGTTGTACTTGCCAAACCCTCTCAAGATTGCTACCTGAGTAGTGATCATCTCAAGCTAACTTGAAATTTTGTACACTTAGTCCAGGGAACACAATCCAGGCCCTCACAGCTTCTAGACACTCAGCCAGCACAATCAGAGCATCATCTGTCCTGCTGATGAAACTGGAACTCCGCTGATAGATGACCTTCCCCACTAGTTTCATGTGAGTTATAAAAAGATTAAAAGGCTGAAACCATGGGGCAACCCACATTGTAGGAATCTAGGGCCTGATGTCCTTTCCCCCACTAATATCAATAGGAACTGGCCACAGAAGAAAGAGGAAAATCAATAAAACCCAGTGCCTTCTACTCCCAACTCCTGCAGCCAGCCCAGAAGTATACCATGGTTGATGTAGCAGGCCCATGGACAGTGAGAGGACTGAGTTACTATTTATTCTTTCTTTTAAACAGATTAATATTTTTGAGTTTTGTTAATTTGTTTTTTATGATTTGTGAAGGCCTTGGATAACTGCTCAAGGCTTGTTGTACTGTTCTAAATAAATGGATTCTCTTTGGATTGAACTGGTCTACAACTTGATAAAATAAATAAATAAAATCCATATTATGGTATAGTATAATTGATATTATTTAACTATGCTTTCACATATTGGTCTATGACTGTAATATAGTTCTATCCATCCATCCATCCATCCATCCATCCATCCATCCATCCATCCATCCATCCATCTAACTTTTGTCTGCCAGAAACAGGAACAGCTGTTATGTTAGCTTGGAAATCTCTTGAGCCACTTCCACTTGTCACAAAAGCCTATTAAAATTATTGAGAAAAGTGATAGCTGCAACAATGTTGCTAGTTTACCTAAGCCATTAAGTCTGGTTGAAAAATTAGAATACTCCAAAAGGTTACCGAAGCATATTATAATTACCAAAATTAATGTTCCCTAATTACATATTGCATAAGAGGAAGGAAAATAAGGAATCATTTTAAAGAGCTTTGCATATTTTTTACTGCTCTGGTTATCCAAGCAGGAAATACATTAATTTTAATAGAATTAACTATTTTAGGTCAAAGGAATGCAACATATTATTGATATGTGCTACAGCTTCTTAGGACTTAATAGCCATTGGATATATTAAATGGAAAGATTATGGCTTTCTTGATTTGCTGGGGAATGCCAACTCATGTATTGATTAGATCCCATGAGATCTAATCAATACATGAGATCTAAATTTATTTGGATATTTTTTTTTTAAAAAAAATAACATTAGAAGTACCTGTTCCTGTGGTTTGATTTAAAATGTATTTATGCAGAAAGTAGGGTTTGATTTTGGAATCAAACATAGGTGCAATGGCAGAAGCTGATAATAATGGAATTGGATCATATAAATGAAATTATAGATTCTTAATTAATAGAATCACTAGTTCAGTATGTCACCACTGAAAGCATGAATTCAGAGATGTTTCTTCATAATCCCAATATACAAATAAAAACTGTTCTAACTTGTTTAAAATATACTTGGTGGCAGCAACGAATACAAGCAACACGTTAGGTCCCACAGAGTTGGCCTTCTCCGGGTCCCGTCGACTAAACAATGCCGTTTGGCAGGACCTAGGAGAAGAGCCTTCTCTGTGGCGGCCCCGGCCCTCTGGAACCAGCTCCCCCCGGAGATTAGAACTGCCCCAACCCTCTTTGCCTTTCGTAAAGTTCTTAAGACCCATCTCTGCCGTCAGGCATGGGGGAACTGAGACATCTCCCCCGGACCTATACAGTTTATACGGTATGTTTGTGTGTATGTTTGCTTTTAATAACGGGTTTTTTAGAGTTTTTTAAATTATTAGGTTTGTTCTTACATTGTTCTTGTTAAATAAATAAATAAATAAATAAATAAATAAATAAATAAATAAATAAATAAATAAATAAATAAATAAATAAATAAATTTAATCTTACATATATTGTACTAAAATATTGTTGTAGCCCTTATCATTGTTTTAAGATTTTTCTGCAATATATTTTCCCCTCTAGCTATATCAACTGTTAACCCTACTACTTTTATTTACTTCTTCATCCCATCTTCCACCACTCTGAATTAACTGAGTAACCATCCCACATTCATTTAGTAAGGGGTGTCAAAATTGTGGCCTGCACACCGGATGTTTCACAACTGGCCACATCTACACCCTTTTAATGAAGGTGGAAAAACATCAAGATAAGTCATGTGATGACAACATGTCATCGTGAATTTGACAATCCTGATTTAATAGTTTTGTTGAAATGAGTTCCTAAATTTTCTAGCTCTGGATATGCTTATGTTGTTCTCAAGAGTCAAATCTCTAAATATATACACTGGAATGTACACCTGTGATGATAAATGACAGGACATTTAGAAATTGTGAAGCTAAAGTTTTTCCCAGCATGAAGAGTTGTCTTGTTGAGCTAGAGAGTGTTGTGTTAACTCTATTTAATCTAACTTCCCCCACATTATTATCATCTCAGAAGTATACTTTTAAATAAAAATGTCACTTGCTGTAATTATCTCATTGGACTGCTTCAATAATTTCATCACTCAATATATGTGGAGAGACTGGCACATTAAACAGGTACAGAGCACTGTCTACATCAGTGTTTTTCAACCAGTGTGCCGTGGCACACTAGTGTGCCGTGAGGCATGGTCAGGTGTGCCGCGAAGCTCAGAGAGAGAAAGAAAGCAAGAGAGAGAGAAAGAAAGAGAAAGAAAGCAAGAGAGAGAAAGAGCGAGCGAGAGAGAAAGAGAACAAGAGAAAGAGAAAGAAAGCAAGAGAGAGAAATAGAACAAGAGAAAGAAATAGAGAGGGAAAGAGAGGGAGGGAAGGAGAGAGAGAAAGACATAGAGGGAGGTAGGGAGGGAGAGAGAAAGAGAGCAAAAAAGAGAGGAAGGAAGAGAAAGAAAGCGGGATGGAGAGAGAGAAAGAAAGAGGAAGGGAGAGAAAGAGGGAGAGAGAAATATAGCGAAAGGGAGGAAGAGAGAGAGACAAATTTTTTTGTCCAAACTTTTTTTAGCCCCCACCCCCACCCCGTTCAATGTGCCCCAGGGTTTTGTAAATGTAAAAAATGTGCCGCGGCTCAAAAAAGGTTGAAAATCACTGGTCTACATGGTAATTAATAATCAGTAAATTTTTAATAAGAAAGCACTCGCTGGCTTTGCTTGGTATATAGCTCAGAATTTTCTCTCTGGGATAATTTGATGAAGTTAATTCTACACAAGCTATACCAAGACAATAAAAGATGGAGCTTTCACTACGGAGGTCTCTCTCTCTCTCTCCCTCTCTCTCCCTCTCTCTCCCTCTCCCTCTCTCTCTCTCTCTCTCGGCAAGTAAGTATTGGTAATATACATAGATACAACATTACTTATATACACAAGATGGATACTGATAACAGGGAACATTAGGACAGAGATGGTAGGCATGCTGGTGCACTTATGCACCCCACTTATTGACCTCTTAGAAATTCTTAGGAATTTCTACAATCATGTTTGGAGCGGTTCACTTTGAGTTTGTATCTGTTGTGTGCTCGTATATTGTTGTGGTCGAAGATGAAAAAGTCCTTGACATGAAGGAAATTGTAGCAGATAATTTTATGAGCTATACGTAGGTCGGGCCACAGGCGATGTGGTTCTTTCTAAGCCCAGGATTTCAAGTTTGGTTGTGTAAGCTATACTGTTGTGGGTATAATATATCTTGCTTTTTAAAATTTCCCAAGCTTCTTGAGGTTTTCCTCTTGTTTGCTCTGATAATTGGAGCATTATTTGGTGGCATATATTTTTATAGCAGTTTTTGAAGTTAGCTACATAACCTGCTTTATTTTTACGCCAGCGGAATTTTTTTGGGGAGAGGGGGATTGTAGTTTCCTTATTGATATGGGTAGTTTGTTTTTCTTGGTTGTGGTGGTTATTAGTGGTATGTGTAGTCTGATAGTTCTTTTGACTTCTAGCAAGAAGATCTTATAGAGGTCATTGTAACTGTTACATCCAGAGAATAGAGTTTGCTAGTCAAGAATTGAGAGGTGGGCATGTATAAGTTCATAGCTGATATATGTAGAAATTATCAGAGTGAGAGACTGTAAGTAAGAGTGAATGAAATAGAACTCTATTAAAGAGCCGTCTGGTGTCACTTTTATCATTAAAAGTCTGGGATTAGTATTAAAACCACAGCTGAGGTACCTGTGGTTTGAAGTGCTTGAGAGACTGTCTTAATTGCCTCAATCTGTTGTGCCTCTGCAATGTATTTGTAAAGGTTCAGCAAGGCATGAGCTTTTGCTGATGAGCTGCTCTGCATCTTGTAAAGGAGACATGTTTTGGCTTGTGTGTCAGATATTGCTATTGCTAAAACTTAAATGTTTGGGGAAAGGAAATGAAGGGATGAAGGCTGCATAGTAATGAAGAGAAAAATCCAAGTACAATAATTTCTGAAGTAAGAGCATGGGAAGTATTGAAGATCTTAATATTCTTCCTATCTTATTAGCTTTATTTTTTTTATAAAAACCTGAAACAGAATCTTTAGGATTAGAATTGCCTCATCAAACATTCAGAGCCCCTAACAACTATCAGCCTGTTCTAATTGCCGCTCACCCACTCCAGCTTTGATGGGCTCCTTCAAAATTAATAAGCTTGGTTTTAATCATATCAAAGAATTAGGTGTCTTGGATCAGCAAGTCAATGTTTTGTTCAGTCTTAGCATACAACTTGAAACATTCTGTCCCCTAATGCAGGGGTCCCCAACCACTGGGCCGCAGACCAGTACCGGGCCGCGGGGCATGTTGCACCGGTCCGTGGAGTCAGCAGCTGCCGGCCCTCATGCCGCCACCCCCTCCCTCCAGCGCTTCGCCTCCCGCCGGGCAAGAGACCTTGGGAGGCAGGTTCTGCCGGCCACAGGACGATGGACGGGACAGAGGGGCGGGAAGGACCGAGAGGCTCAAGCCTCTTTTGGCTTCTGCCGCGGGGCGCTTTTGCGTTTTTGGCTGGGGGGAGGCAGGAGGGCCAGCCTGACCCCCTGTCTCCAGTGCTTAGCCCCCGCTGGGCAAGAGGGCTTGGGAGGCAGGTTCTGCCAGCCACAGGGCGATGGCGGGAAAGAGGGGCGGGGAGGACCAGCACCCCCATGCTTAATCCTACCCCCAACCACACCCCTTTCCGCCCCCACTGGGCCATAGAAAAATTGTCTTGCTGAAACTGGTCCCTGGTGGAAAAAACGTTGGGGACCACTGTCCTAATGGAGCTTTAAAAAATCTTTGGCATTCTATCTAATAGATTCTCAAGCCAGATAAACACAACTATCGGATATAGTTAATATATCAAATAGTGTTATGCCTATCCACAAGAAGGGCAGTAGAGAAGAAGCTGGTAATTACAGGCCAGTTAGCTTGACATCAGTTATAGTTAAAATGATGGAGACTACTCAAAAAGAGGATAAATCAGCACCTAAAAACCAATAACTTATTTGACCCAAACCAACATGGATTTACTGAAGGCAAATCATGTCAGACTAATCTCATTGATTTCTTTGACTATGTTACAAAGGTTTTGGATGAAGGTAGTGCCGTGGATATTGCCTATCTGGACTTCAGCAAAGCCTTTGATACGGTTCCACATAAAGAGCTGATAGATAAATTAGTGAAGATTGGACGTAATCCCTGGATAGTTCAGTGGACTAGCAGCTGGGTGAAGCGTAGACATGAGAGGGTTGTTGTTAATGGTGAGTATTCTGAGCAGAGACTGGTTACAAGCAGTGTGCCACAATATGTTTATGAGTGACATAGAGGAAGGTTTGGTAGGGAAGGTTTGCCTATTTGCTGATGACTCTAAAGTGTGCAATAGGGTTGATATTCCTGGAGGCGTCTGTAATATGGCAAATGATTTAGTTTTACTATATAAATGGTCCAAGCAATGGAAACGGCAACGTTTCCAGATGTAAAATAATGCACTTGGGGAAAAGGAATCCTCAATCTGAGTATTGCATTGGTAGTTCTGTGTTAGCAAAAACTTCAGAAGAGAAGGATTTAGGGGTAGTGATTTTTGACAGTCTCAAAATGGGTGAACAGTGTGGTCAGGCAGTAGGGAAAGAAAGTAGAATGCTTGGCTGCATAGCTAGAGGTATAACAAGCAGGAAGAGGGAGATCCTGCTGTATAGAATGCTGGTGAGACCACATTTGGAATACTGTGTTCAGTTCTGGAAACCTCAACTACAAAAAGAAATTGACAAAATTGAACAGGTCCAAAGATGGGCTACAAAAATGGTGGAAGGTCTTAAGCATAACATGTATCAGGAAAGACTTAATAAACTCAATCTGTATAGTCTGGAAGACAGAAGGAAAAGGGGGGACATGATCGAAACATTTAAATATGTTAAAGTGTTAAATAAGGTTCAGCAGGGAAGTGTTTTTAATAGGAAAGTGAACACAAGAACAAGGGGGCACAATATGAGGTTAGTTGGAGGAAAGATCAGAAGCAACATGAGAAAATATTATTTCACTGAAAGAGTAGTAGATCCTTGGAACAAACTTCCAGCAGACGTGGTTGGTAAATCCACAGTAACTGAATTTAAACATGCCTGGGATATATCCATCCTAAGATAAAATACAGGAAATAGTATAAGGGCAGACTAGATGGACCATGAGGTCTTTTTCTGCCATCAATCTTCTATGTTTCTATGATATGGGTAAAAGTTTAAGAGTGGAACTACCATTAGCCACCTCCTCTACATGGATAACATGACGTTGTATGCTAAGAATGAACAAGACATTAACTGGATAATCCAAGACAGAGATTTACAGTGGGGACGTTGGAATGTCATGGCTTGATAGTAGTCAAGAGGTGCAGAATTTGATAGGATGCTCCCCAGGGGTGTTTTCTAAATTGCTTCATTGACAGTTCACTTCCTGCTGTGCCTTGTGGCCATGCCTTGTGGGTACATGTGAGCTTTACGCATCAGCAGTGCTGAAAAATCCAAAAAAATCCCCCCTCCAAAAAGACAGAAACTCTGCCTGTGTACATGCACAGAAGAAAAAAATTAAGAAAAAATACTTTTTTTAAAAAATCCAAAAACAGATGGTGGCACCCATGGCTGGCCCTGAGAGAACCAGTTTGGTGACATCATCATGATGTCACCAGCAGTTTGCTACTGGTTTGGGCAAACCAGTCCAAACCAGGAGGAACCCACCTCTGGTGCTCCCTATTTTGACTTCTTGTTGTCTGTTTGACAGGAACACAGTGTAGTGTAGTCTCTGTGTAATCTCCACCTGCTAGTAATCTTATTGCAGGGATTAATTCTTGTTTCTTATTTCTAATTTAGCTTTCTATACTATATTAAAATTCAGGTAACCATTATAAGTTTTTTCTTGTAAGAGAGACGGGCAAGATGGTTTATCTTAATAAAAGCCAATGTTCTACTTACAAATAAATTATCTTGCATCGTTAGAAGAATCTTGTTAACTTATGACACTTGAGCAGTTGTTCAGTGCAAACCTCAGCTTCTCTTATGACATTTTAAACCTTTGATCAGCGAAGAACTCTGAAGCTTCAGAACACATACAATAATATTCAATAAAGTATACCAAGCATTTTTCAGCAAGTAATTATATAGTTTTAAACTCCAGCAGCTAAATGATGAGGTGTTGCCAAGGCCATGCTTGTAATCATGTGCCAGAACATTCTTTGATAATCACACATTACCAGCATGAAAACAGAATTTCACACCAGAATTTCACGCAAAAATATGGCAACAAAGAAAAACAACTAAGTAAATTCTGCCCAAACTATGAACAAATTGCTGTTAGAGGCACCTACTTCTTTCTTTCCTTCTGCAGCGGGAGCTGTAAAAAAGGTAAAAATTTCCCTGTTAATCAGATCAAACTTTAGGTCATGGTGCGTATCTCTGTTTCTTGGCCAAGGTAACCAGTGTTGTCTGAAGACAATTTCTGTGGCCAGCATGGTTATATGCCAAAACATGCAATTTGCTGCTAGCATCCCATTGAATTGGTACCTATTAATTACTGAAATTCCCACTAGATAGGGCTGCATTTGAAGATTATCTGTAAAATTCAACTGGTCAAAAATGCAGTAGACATTGTAGAATGCAGCCGTGAGAGCCATCGTGGGGCTTCCTAAATTCGCCCATTTTTCTGCAACACTCCACGGCCTGCACTGGCTGCCGATCGGTTTCCGGTCACAATTCAAAGTGTTGGTAATGACCTTTAAAGCCCTACATGGCATTGGGCCAGAATACATCTGGAACCGCCTTCTACCGCCTTCTATCCCAGTTGCCGATAAGGTCCCACAGAGTTGGCCTTCTCCGGGTCTCATCGACCAAACAATGTTGTTTGGCGGGCCCCAGGGGAAGAGCCTTCTCTGTGGCGGCCCCGACCCTCTGGAGTCAACTCCCCCCAGAGATTAGAACGGCCCCCACCCTCCTTGTCTTTTGCAAATTACTCAAGATCCACCTTTGTCGCCAGGCATGGGGGAGTTAGGATATTCCTTCCCCTAGGCCATTACAAGTTATGTATGGTATGTTTGTGTGTATGTTTGGTTTTTATAATAAGGGTTTTTAGTTGTTTTATTAAATTGGATTGTTACATATTGTTTTTTATCATTGTTGTTAGCCGCCCCGAGTCTGTGGCGAGTGGCGGCATACAAATCCAATAAATAATATATAGAATGCTGGTGAGACCACATTTGGAATACTGTGTTCAGTTCTGGAGACCTCACCTACAAAAAGATATTGACAAAATTGAACGGGTCCAAAGACGGGCTACAAGAATGGTGGAAGGTCTTAAGCATAAAACGTATCAGGAAAGACTTAATGAACTCAATCTGTATAGTCTGGAGGACAGAAGGAAAAGGGGGGACATGATCGAAACATTTAAATATATTAAAGGGTTAAATAAGGTTCAGGAGGGAAGTGTTTTTAATAGGAAAGTGAACACAAGAACAAGGGGACACAATCTGAAGTTAGTTGGGGGAAAGATCAAAAGCAACATGAGAAAATATTATTTTACTGAAAGAGTAGTAGATCCTTGGAACAAACTTCCAGCAGACGTGGTAGATAAATCCACAGTAACTGAATTTAAACATGCCTGGGATAAACATATATCCATCCTAAGATAAAATACAGAAAATAGTATAAGGGCAGACTAGATGGACCATGAGGTCTTTTTCTGCCGTCAGACTTCTATGTTTCTATGTTTCTATAAATAAATAAAATAAATGAGTTTTGTTATCCTGAAGAATATTTTATTTGCTTTGTTTGATTTGGACCTGTGATAATGATATTCTGGAAGACACAGAATTGAAGGTTTCCTCATGCTCAGTGGAGAATTCCTACCGAACTTTTTTATTTCATTTCAGAAAAGAAAATGGATATACAGTGTTCCCTCGATTTCCGCGGGAGATGCGTTCTGAGACCGCCCGCGAAAGTCTAATTTCCGCGAAGTAGAGATGCGGAAATAAATACACCATTTTTGGCTATGGACAGTATCACAAGCCTTCCCTTAACACTTTAAACCCCTAAATTACCATTTCCCATTCCCTTAACAACCATTTACTCACCATTATTACTGGCACTCATCATTGAATAAGACATTTAGTGATCCTGATATTTATAAACATAATTATTTATTAACAATTTTTTTTGGTTATTTATTTGCAAAAATTATTAGCTTGGCGATGACATATGACGTCATTGGGTGGGAAAAACCGTGGTATAGGGGGGGAAACCGCGAAGTATTTTTAATTAATATTTTTTGAAAAACCGTGGTATAGGATATTCGTGAAGTTCGAACCCGCGAAAATCGAGGGAACACTGTACTGTATAGTAGTTCACTTAGCTTATTTGTGGCTTTCCCCCCCTTTCAAACCAAAGAGAGAGAGAGAAAGAACAGTCAATACAGTTTAGATAAATAATCAAGCATGCTGATATGGACATCAGCTGCTCCATTTCAATCTAAGCCATTCCTCAGGCAATCTGTACCTGCCCATATCCCTCAGGACCATTTTCACATGAGAGGTTATAGCATTTCTTCCATGCTCATGTCACGATTGCTTTTTTCTACATCTTCTTTTTAAACTCTAGTCTGACTTTCAAATAACCTTAAACATGGTTTCACTTCATCAAAGACATACAAAATCAACTTTCTCAGCAGCACTAATAGAGGATTATCTTATGCTCTGGGCAGACATGGTTGAAAATTGATATGCAGAACATTGTTTTGATCTGCAAAGGAGATTTATAAAATTAGCTTTGATTTTGGGTGTGGGATAAGGTAATTAATATACAATGTCTAACCTTAGGCTGCTTTAGATTAACATATTTATTTTTGAATTTGGTTTTGATTTTTCCTCAAACATCAAGACTCCAAAATTCATCCCTCTCCAAAGAACAAAATAAATAAATTCATGCATTTCCAACAATTTTTTAAATTATAGAGTTTGTTCTTAATCTTGGATACCATGCCATTATTCATGGAATTGGTTTGTAAATTACATCTCAGTGGAATTTCTATAGTGTTAGATATTTGCCTGGGTGACCTACCCAGACAGGATAAAAGTCAAAAGTTCAGATTTGTTTATTGCATGTTGATTGGTTGCCTTCTTTTGGTGCTTAAAATGTATCTTTGTAAAACTGCCCTGTTGCTGGCCTAGATTGTATAAATAGGAGAACTGTCATTGTATAGAGCTCCCAATACTCCATTGCTTCTTCACTGAATTGACTTCCTTGTCCTGTTAGCGAAATAAACCTTGTTTGATTCAACCTTGCTTTGGGAGTTATTACATTGGCGACGAGGAAACCGACCCTCCGTGTGCTATCATGGCTACTCCATCGGTAGTCCAGCCACCTGAATTCTTTGACCCAGAAAGAATGACCTGGACAGCCTACATGGCGAAGTTTGAAATATTTTTGGAAGCGGCCGGCATGAAAGACGCTATCAAAACATATCCTTCATTTTCATAAACAGCAAGCAACATTTTGATATCTCCTCCTCCAGAAGGTCAATATATTGATATCAACACTAGGAATCAAAAATTTGGCATAACGCAAAGATATTGAGTTGTTATACAGGTGAAACTCAAAAAATTATAATATTGTGCAAAAGTTCATTTATTTCAGTAATGCAACTTAAAAGGTGAAACTAATATATGAGAGAGACTCATTACATGCAAAGCAAGATAGTTCGAGCCATGATTTGTCATAATTGTGATGATGATGGGATACAGCTCATGAAAACCCCAAATCCACAATCTCATAAAATTAGAGTATTACATGCAATCAATAGAACAGGGATTGTACGTAGAACAATACCAGACCTCTGCAAAGTATAAGCATGCATATGTACTCAGTACTTGGTTTGGACCCCTTTTGCAGCAATTACTGTCTCAATGCAGCATGGCATGGGAGCTATCAGCCTGTGGCACTTCAGAGGTGTTATGGAAGACCAGGATGCTTCAATAATGGCCTTCGGCTCTTCTGCATTGTTCAGTTTCATGTCTTTCATCTTTCTTTTGGCAATGCCCCATAGATTCTTTAAGGAGTTCAGTTAGACGAGTTTGCTGGCCAATCAAGCACAATGAAATAAATGACCTTTTGCATGATATTCTAATTTTTTGAGTTTCACCTGTAGAAGATGCAGGGCAATTTCCTAAAAAAACTATTAAACTACTTCTAATACAAGTTATCAGTCTGCTCTTGGTAAGGATTTTTTTTTTGGTAGCGTTCAATTGAAATCCATCTTCCTGTAACTTAAATCCATCATTTTGTATTCTGGAAAAGAGGCTTGACCTTCTGTGTGATACGCTTTCAAATCTTTGAAGAATACTATTCTACTTAGCTCTCTTTCCTCCAACATTTCTGAAGGCTAAACTTCAGTCTCTATTCACAGGACTACATATCTAATCCCTTTATTATCTTTGTGCCCCTTTCCAAACCTTTCCCAATGTCTTTGTAAAGTGCTGTATCTAAAAATGAACAAAATACCAAAATGGATAGTTTGGCCTTGAACAGTGCACAATAAGATAGAAATACTACTGAGCTTTCTTTCTTTCTTTCTTTCTTTCTTTCTTTCTTTCTCTTTCTTTCTTTTTTCTTTTATTTCTGATGCACTTGCATTTGTTTTTTTACACATGACTTATATTTAATTTTGAATTAACTACTCCATCATAACTTTTTTCACAAGTAATCAAGCCAGGAATCAGCCGTTTTATATCTACACATTTAATTTATATTTTGTTGCATTTGTTTTTGTTAAATTTCTCTATTACTCTTTTAGAAACATAGAAACATAGAAACATAGAAGACTGACGGCAGAAAAAGACCTCATGGTCCATCTAGTCTGCCCTTATACTATTTCCTGTATTTTATCTTACAATGGATATATGTTTATCCCAGGCATGTTTAAATTCAGTTACTGTGGATTTACCAACCACGTCTGCTGGAAGTTTGTTCCAAGGATCTACTACTCTTTCAGTGAAATAATATTTTCTCACATTGCTTTTTATCTTTCCCCCAACTAACTTCAGATTGTGTCCCCTTGTTCTTGTGTTCACTTTCCTATTAAAAACACTTCCCTCCTGAACCTTATTTAACCCTTTAACATATTTAAATGTTTCGATCATGTCCCCCCTTTTCCTTCTGTCCTCCAGACTGTACAGATTGAATTCATTAAGTCTTTCCTGATACGTTTTATGCTTAAGACCTTCCACCATTCTTGTAGTCAGTCTTTGGACCCATTCAATTTTGTCAATATCTTTTTGTAGGTGAGGTCTCCAGAACTGAATACAGTATTCCAAATGTGGTCTCACCAGCGCTCTATATAAGGGGATCACAATTTCCCTCTTCCTGCTTGTTATACCTCTAGCTATGCAGCCAAGCATCCTACTTGCTTTTCCTACTGCCCGACCACACTGCTCACCCATTTTGAGACTGTCAGATATCACTACCCCTAAATCCTTCTCTTCTGATTATTATTTGTGACTTTTGCAATATTAGCTATCCCACCTATTTTTTGCTATGTGCATTTATAACCATTCTTTACAGCCCTCTATCCAAGTTATTTCTAAAAATATTGACACATATACTCTGTAGAACCCCACTTCTGTCTGATGAAGAGTTATTAAAATGAACTCTTTAGATATGATTCAACTCATTTTCCACATAAATAATTGTACCATCCATTGCACCCTTAGTTTGCTAATCAAACTATTATGAAGTACTTTGTCAAAAACATTCCTGAAATCATGATATATTATATTTACATTAGGTCCATAATCTTCTAAGGAAATATTCAATTTAAAATGAGATTATATTAGTTAAACAAGACTTGTTTTTTTTACAAATGCATGTTATTTGTATGAAAAAGAATCTTTCTAGTATCACTAGTAATTACGAGGATCACCCAGAAAATAATGCACCACATTTTTTTCTTCAACAATTATTTATTGAACACAATGAAACTTACACATAAGAAAGAATGATGTTTTTTTTTACACTCTCTATTTTTTCATGTAATCTCCATCCCGTTCTATGGCCTTCCTCCAGTGAGACACAAGGGAGTGTATGCCCTGTCAGTACCACTCCTTATTCTGGCCACAAAGCCATTTCTGCACTGTGCGAATCACCTCTTCGTTATCTTCAAAATGTCTTCTGCGACTAACCGTACTTTTGTCAACTGCAGATTCTCCATAAACTGTACACAAACATTTGTGAATGTTCCCAACAGTTTCTTTCTCAAGAAGTGAGATTCAATTATGACACGCTGCTTGTAACGTCCATCACTTGCAGGTGCCATTTCTAAACACTGCTGCAGCTATGCTCTCTGTCTGAAGAAATGCAAAATTTACACATGCACTCCCGACAATTCAAATAATGTATATCTAAACTTTCACATTTGTACCATTAGTGTAGGCTGAGAAAAAAAAAGTTGTGCATTGCTTTCTGGGTGACCCTGAGTTAAGTAATTGTTTGAATGTCGTTAAAAATGCTCAATCCTTCTTGGAGAAGACGGCATACAAATATATTATTATTTATTTTTATTATTATTATTATTATTATTATTATTATTATTATTATTATTATTATTATTAATTTATTAGATTTCTATGCCGCCCCTCTCCGAAGACTAATAAACAAACAAACTAACAAATAAATAAATACTTTACTATTTCCCTATTGATTAATATTTCAAAATTGACCAGGTAAAGTTCTATTATTCATATTTAGCCTTGCCCTTCCCCACTGGGGTAAGACCAGGGGTGGGCTGCTGCCCGGAGAGGGTGGAATGCAGTGTGGTAGCAAAAATGGAGCTCCACCCCAAAACACCCAATTTGCATTGAAAGATGTTGAAAGAAAATGCAGGGCATCCTGTATAAGCCACGCCCACAGTGTGGTAGTAAAAAAAATTGGTAGCCCTTCACTGGATAAGACTCTATGTTACCTCTAAGGCTTTTGCTGCTCATGACAGCATTTTGTATTGGGGTGAAGCTGAACAGCATTTGAACAGTTGCCAGGGTCTGAAATGTGCTAAATTAGAATAATTACTTGCCTTTGATTTTCTACCAAGGCTAAAATCATTATTTCATCAGTTCCTAAGAAATATGTATATATCTATCATGGCATTTAAATTAGGTTAATGAATCTGTGATGATTTTTGTACTCTACAAAATGTGATATTAAAAGAGCCTTTATTTATCACACAAAATGGTAAAACAATCAGTTGGCATTAAAAACAATCTTCTTAATATAACAAGAATTTTCTCAATGGATCATCTTCACATAACTAAAGACGATAAAGGTAAAATATCCTTTATTCTTGCCTAAATAACCATAGTATTTGATATGAGAGATAGTTAAACAATCAGAAAAACCAGGAGCCTGCGGGGTCACATGGTTTGGATGCTGGGTTGAAGGTTAGCAAGCCTTTATTTGAGACTCAAATGCCGCTACATACCAGGGTGAGCTCCCATTGTTTGTTCCAGCTCCCTGATAGGAATATGAACTAAGCCCCCACAGGTGTTGGCGGGGCAATTTTAATTTCACCCGTTAATCTTTTCAACGCAGAAATGCCTTCAATGGTGCTTCTGCCACGAATGGGATGGAACCAAAAATACTAATTCATACAGCCATACAACTGTTTATCTTCTGCTGTCCAAGAAGGATGCCGTAATGGCAGTACTGGTAAAAAAGGGAGACTTAAGAGAATTTAAAGAAATAAAAGTAGCAGCATTGGAAAGCACCCAAGCAGTAATTGTATTGGGTTGGAAAGAAGCAGCAAAATACAGAATTGGTATCGGTACATGGTGGACCACATTTGCTTTGAAATTATGGAGGTAAATGTATAATGAAAATAAATTGAAAAAACTGATGGAACGATGGGAAATGGTGAGAGGTTATATGACAAGTAGAATTTGTGATTTAGCCATAAAGAATAAATTAGAATCACTCTTTGATATGTAAATAGAATGCAGATTCCAGCTTAGAAGAATATTAAAGATGTTAGTACAGACCCTCCAATTGGTGGTGGGGTATATATGTATGTTGTCAGGTGATGAGTGCACCTTCACAGGACACTATTTTTATGTTGTATGTATGTAGTTTGTATGTTTTAACATTTAAAATTAATTTAAAAAATTATTTAAAAAAAAGAGAAGGATGCCGTATTTCCCCAAAAATAAGACCTTGTCTTATAACTTTTTGAACCCTGAAATATTATTGAATATTATTATTATTGAATATTATTGCCATGCACTTGGGCTTATTATCAGGAGATGCCTTATTTTGGAAAAAACAGGATATTATTTGTTTGCCTGTTTAAAGGACTTAAATAATTTCCATTTTAAAAAACAACTCGAGGCAGCTCAGAACAATAAAACCCAAAACCTGGCAACTCAGCCATGCTTTTCCAATGCACCCAAGGCTTTAACAGGCAGAAATATGTTGGCATTTTTATTGATAATTATATTTACTATAAGCTACAAAATTGGATGGCGTGAAGTTAACAGTTTGCACACTTAAGTCTGTGTATATTAAAACCCACCCTGGATCAACTACAGGTAGATTTTCATATTTAATTAAACACTTATTTTTGACAATGTTGAAGATTTAATTTACACTGCTTTCTCTTCAACATCCCCAGGTTTGTGATCCTACCACTAAGATTATAAATCAATGAATACTCTCCAGATATGTGGTGACTAATGCTTGCTAGGATTCTCAACATATCTGGTAAGCACAAGGTTTGATGGATTCTTTTGGTAGATCATTTGTTTGGCAATTATCCACACAAAAAGTGTTGCAGACAGTGGCATATATGCAGCTTTCCACTGCTCATAAATGATTTTGAGTTGATGCCCACAGCTCTAATGTGAAGACGCTTAGCAAGTTGCGGAGGGTATCTAAATATTAAACATGTTTTAGTACTAAATATTTCACCAGCTGTTAATATTAAATATTTAAAGTATTTTCTATGATAGCTGTTGAATACTATGTTTTAACTATTTAAGTTATGGTTTTTCTGGTATATATATTATGAACAGGTGGTAAAACAAGTAAGAACAAAATAATAGTTTGTCAGGATTTTCCATTCTGCTTCATGGAATGTAAAAAACATTTAATAAGTTATGGAATGAAAAGGATCTTTCAGAACAGGCTGCACATAACGTGTATCTTAAATCTAGACTAATATTTTTGGAAAATGAGTTATAAATAGTAATTTGTGTAGGTATTTTTCAACATCCAGTACAATCTGCTTCTTTAAAGAATAGTTTTTCATTGATTTGAGAGTGTTCTAGTTTGGGCTAATGTTTACATTTCACAAACCCTAACCCTACACTATTTCAGACAAATGTTGTCCAACATCTTCTTAAAAACTTCCAGCGTTGGAGCATTCACAAATTCTGGAGGCAAGCTGTTTCACTGATCAATTGTTCTAATTGTCAGGAAATTTCTCCTTAGTTCTAAGTTACTTCTCTCATTTAGTTTCCACCCATTGCTTCTTGTTCTATCCTCATATGATTTTGGATAATAGGTTGACTCCTTCTTCTTTGTGGCAACCCCTGAGATATTGGAACATTGCTATCATATCTCCCCTGGTCCTTCTTTTCATTAAACTAGCCACGCTCAGTTCTTGCAACTCTTCTTCATATGTTTTAGCCTCTAATCCCCTAATCATCTTTGCTGCTCTTCTCTGCACTTTTTCTAGGGTCTCAACATCCTTTTTGCATGGTGGCGACCAAAATTGGATGCTGTATTCCAAATGTGGCCTTACCAAGGCCTTATAGAGTGGTATTAATGCTTCACGTGATCTTGATTCTATCCCTCTGTTAATGCAGCCTAGAACTGTGTTGGCTTTTTTTTGCAGCTGCTGCACACTGCCGGCTTATATTTAAATGGTTGTCTACTAGGACTCCAAGATCCCTCTCACAGTTACTACTGTTGAGCAATGTACTACATATACTGTACCTGTGCATTTTGTTTTTCTTGCCTAAATGTAGAACCTTACTTTTTTAACGATTGGATTTCATTTTATTAGATAGCGCCTTTGTTCAGGTTTGTCGAGATCCTTCTGTATTTTGTGCCTATCTTCTGGAGTGTTGGCTATTCCTGCCAGTTTGCTGTCATCTGCAAATTTGATAAGTTCCCCATCTATCCCCTCGTCCAAGTCATTTAATGAAGATGTTCAAGAGTACTGGGCCTAAAACAGAGCCTTGGGGTACTCCACTGCATACATCTGTTGTTTCAATCAAGGGGAAGGGGGGGACATGATCAAAACATTTAAATATGTTAAATGGTTAAATAAGGTTCAGGAGGGAAGCATTTTTAATAGGAACGTGAACACAAGAACAAGAGGGGCACAATCTGAGGTTAGTTGGGGGAAAGATCAGAAGCAACATGAGAAAATACTATTTGACTGAAAGAGTAGTAGATGCTTGGAACAAACTTCCAGCAGACGTGGTTGGTAAATCCACAGTAACTGAATTTAAACATGCCTGGGATAAACATATATCCATCCTAAGATAAAATACAGGAGATAGTAGAAGGGCAGACTAGATGGACCATGAGGTCTTTTTCTGCCGCCAATCTTCTATGTTTCTATGTTTCTCTCTGTCCATGTAGATGTAGTTCTATTGAGCACTACACATTGAGTGCAGTTGGTTAGCCAGTTTTGAATCCATCTGGTGGTGTTGCTATCCATCCCACATTTTTCTACTTTATTTAGTAGTAGGGTAGCAGTAGGGCATGGTCTACTTTGTCAAAAATATTTAGTAGTAGGGTATGGTCTACTTTGTCAAAAACATTACTGGAGTCCAAGTAAACCACATCGACAGCATTCCCCTGGTCCACTAATTTTGTCACTTTGTCAAAGAATGCCATAAGATTAGTCTGGTATGATCTGATTTTGACAAACTCATGTTGGCTTTTGGTTATTACTTTGTTTGTTTCTAGATGTTTTTTGATTTGTTGCTTGATTATCTTTTCCAAAATCTTCCCTAGCATTGAGGTCAGAATGATAGTCTGTAGTTTCCTACATCTTATAATAACAATATAGCCAAGAAGACTTCAAGAGTTGTAAACCTAATCCTACGTAGCTTCTGCTCTGGCAATCTCACACTACTTACCAGAGCTTACAAAACTTTTGCCAGACCCATCCTCGAATACAGCTCATCTGTTTGGCACCCATATAGCATCTCAGACATTAACACCCTTGAAAATGTCCAAAGATACTTCACCAGAAGAACCCTTCACTCCTCCACTCGAAATAGAATACCCTACGAGACTAGACTTTCAATCCTGGGCCTAGAAAGTTTAGAACTAAGACGCCTTAAACAAGATCTAAGTATTGCCCACAAGATCATATGCTGCAACGTCCTGCCTGTCGGCGACTACTTCAGCTTCAACCACAACAACACGAGAGCACACAACAATTTTAAACTTAATATTAACCGCTCCAAACTTGACTGTAAAAAATATGACTTCAGTAACCGAGTTGTTGAAGTGTGGAACTCATTACCGGATTCCACAGTGTCATCCCCAAACCCTCAACACTTTACCCTTAGATTATCTACGGTTGACCTATCCAGATTCCTAAGAGGTCAGTAAGGGGCGAGTACAAGTGCACTAGAGTGCCTTCCGTCCCCTGTCCTATTGCTCTCCTATATCTCCTATACTTTTCTTCTATTCCTATATCTCTTCTTCTATTCTTTCATTGATATGTTCTAACACTATATCTTCTTTATATTATTTCTTAGATATATTTTACTATGAGTATCTCCTCTATAACCTTCATCATGTATTTTACTATGTGTATATAGATATATACCCACTAAAACCCTCATTGTGTATTGGACAAAATAAATTAATTAATTAATTAAAAAACATTAATATGGAAACTACATCAGATAATTTCCAGTCCTCTGGCAGTTCCCCAGTGCTCTGCTTTCCCCCTGTTGCTTGTCACCTTCTTGCCACTTTCTCCCTGCAATGGACCAATTGTTTCCTTGACTTTTTTTCTTGTTTTTAGTATGTTGGAAGAAGCTTTTTTTGTTACTTTTTACTCTTGTTGCAAGCCTTTGTTCATTGTGAGCTTTAGCTTTACTCACTTCATCTTTGCAGGTTCGAGCTACATCTTTGCAGAAGTAGCAATTTCATCACTTGTGAAGTCCTCACTTCACCCCAACAACTCTTTGATGGGGTTGGCAGAGGGAATAGATGTGTTCGCTTATCAGCAGTATATTCTGCATGCGATTCTTAGAATTTGCTATTTTAATACTTCATAAATGTTTGCATTTGTTTATAAAATTATAGTCTTTGTTTTTCAGATTTTCCTATAGTTGGTCAATTGTGGGATGTCAGCTTGAAACTACTAAAGAAATATTTTTTCATTCTGCAGAAGAAAAGAATGGCATGTCTGACATCAAAAATTAGTTATGACAAGCTATTTGAAAAATATGCATAAACTCAATAATAACACATTTTTAAATTCACACAATTTAACAGGGTGAGAAGAGGTTCAGCTAATAGAATTCAGAGAGAAAATATGGCATTAGGACAAGGTTGCCAATCCGAGCACAAAGTACATATGAAAATAATAGAAGTTTGTTTATTCTGAAAATTATTTGATTTCCAAAAAAATATTTCTATAGACTAGACCACATAAGAAGTGAAGCTCTTTTCTGTGAACTTCTGAGAGTTGAAGTCCACACATTTTTAAGATGTCAAGATTTAGAAACACTGCATTAATAGGATAATACAATGAGAGTCTTCTGTGTCTTAAAGACTGCCATTTATATTATGAAAACAATGATGCCTCTATCAGTAACTGGAATACTATATTTGTATTAATTAGACACAAGGGAATGCTACAGATTTCATTTGTCATGGAATGATGGTAATAAAGTAGAACGTAGATCAGGAATCGAAAATCTAGGATCAAACCAGCCTTGATTTGGCAAAAATTATTCAACATTTTTATCTTTTTCCTTACTAAGGCAACACTACCACCAACAATAACAGCTTAATATTACCCTTTGATGCCTGTATTTCTAATCTGACATTCTAATATGGCAAATTTAAATTCTGTGGCTACAGACGGTGCATAGAGATGAATGGGATTTAAATTCAAAGAGCTCAGTGCATTAGATATAGATAAATATATTAATGTTCATAATAAATCAAGTAAGTCAAAAATCCAGAAGATCTTTACTAGAAATGTTACTCTAGTAAGTAGATTTTACTCTTTATCCAAACTATATATTGTGGTTCTACACTCTAAAGAAGAAATTTTATTAGTAATATAGTTTTTGTCAACAGTAATCAAATATCAAAAAGACATAGAAACATAGAAGACTGACGGCAGAAAAAGACCTCATGGTCCATCTAGTCTGCCCTTATACTATTTCCTGTATTTTATCTTACAATGGATATATGTTTATCCCAGGCATGTTTAAATTCAGTTACTGTGGATTTACCAACCACGTCTGCTGGAAGTTTGTTCCAAGGATCTACTACTCTTTCAGTGAAATAATATTTTCTCACGTTGCTTTTGATCTTTCCCCCAACTTCAGATTGTGTCCCCTTGTTCTTGTGTTCACTTTCCTATTAAAAACACTTTCCTCCTGAACCTTATTTAACCCTTTAACATATTTAAATGTTTCGATCATGTCCCCCCTTTTCCTTCTGTCCTCCAGACTATACAGATTGAGTTCATTAAGTCTTTCCTGATACGCTTTATGCTTAAGACCTTCCACCATTCTTGTAGCCAGTCTTTGGACCCGTTCAATTTTGTCAATATCTTTTTGTAGGTGAGGTCTCCAGAACTGAACACAGTATTCCAAATGTGGTCTCACCAGCACTCTATATAAGGCGATCACAATCTCCCTCTTCCTGCTTGTTATACCTCTAGCTATGCAGCCAAGCATCCTACTTGTTTTTCCTACTGCCCGACCACACTGCTCACCCATTTTGAGACTGTCAGAAATCACTACCCCTAAATCCTTCTCTTCTGAAGTTTTTGCTAATGCAATACTCAATGCAATACTCAGATTGAGGATTCCTTTTCCCCAAGTGCATTATTTCACATTTGGAAACATTAAACTGCAGTTTCCATTGCTTTGACCATTTATCTAGTAAAGCTAAATCATTTACCATATTATAGACCCCTCCAGGAATATCAACCCTATTGCACACTTTAGAGTCATCAGCAAATAGGCAAACCTTCCCTACCAAACCTTCCCCTATGTCACTCACATATTAAAAAGAATAGGACCCAGAACAGACCCTTGTGGCACACCGCTTGTAACCTGTCTCTGCTCAGAATACTCGCCATTAACAATAACTCTCTGATGTCTATGCTTCAGCCAGCTTGAAATCCACTGAACTAAGACAATAAAAGTATTTGTATTTGATTGTCTTAGGCCAGTGATGGCAAATCTATGGCACAGGTGCCACAGGTGGCATGCAGAACCATATCTGTTGTCACATGAACTGTTGCCCTAGGTCAGCTTCAACATGCATGTTTGTGCCAGTCAGCTGATTTTTGGCTTGCACAGAGGCTCTGGGAGGGTGTTTTTAGTTTCCAGAGAGCCTGTTGTTTAATTTGAGCTTTGTAATTTGTTTGGCTGATACAAATTAATCAAATAACTCACAGTCAATTGCACATTAATTTCCTTGGAAAAATTTCAAGTACAATAGTATAAGAACAGCAATATTCTTCCGATAAATTAAGGGTATGATAACTATTTTGTATACATGACTGTGCATTACTTATTCCATCTCCCCAGGGAATAACAATTGGGACTTTCCAGAATGTTTTTAAATTAAGTATTTAAATTGATTGCATTTAAATAAATGAAAACATGAAGATTTCTGGATAGATTCCAACATTATTTTTTATCTTAAACCACAGTTACCTAATTTGTATGACTGTTTATTTTTAACACCTACCAAATACACAACAGTGTTCAGTTTTTTAAAAAACAATACCACAAGTCAAGAAAAGATAAATTCAATTATCTGATAAAATTGTCCTGAGATTCCATGAAATAATATAGTGCTTATTCATATCCATTAGGGCTAGTTGGCTTAGCTGGACAAAATTGTCAGCCCTGAAATATGCCTATCTACAAACAACAGTTGTAAAATTACAATCTGGTCTCAAGCTGTGGTGTTGAATGTTAATCAGACCTTCTACAACAAAGGACAGAACTGTGCGATGATCTGTCAAATCACTGAAGGGCAAATGTGATTCAGAGCTGGGGGTTTTTCATGGAATTATTTGCCAGTTGTGGGGGAGGAGAAGTTGCTGAAGCTTAGGAAAATGAATCCAGAAACAAGAATTTCCTTTTCAAAGATTTCATTTGTGTACATTTGATTCACAATATCCAGAAGAAGGGCTTTATTGTCATCTTCAGTGCATTCTGGAGAAGTTGATTGTCATTGGGTACCATCAGCATTGAAATGAGCAGAGAACATCTTCCAGAAGCTTTATGAAAATATTAAACAGCAATAGAGAGTGGATTTATTGATTTATTGATTTATTTGCTTATTTGCTTACTTATTTATTTGTCAAACAAGTATAGAATTATAGTTTATACTGACAGAACATAAGTAGAACGTAGTGATAGAAAGAATAAAAAGGATAAAAAGACAGTAGGACAGGGATGGTAGGCACAATGGTGCACTTTTGCACGCCCCTTACAGACCTCTTAGAAAAGGGGAGAGGTTGACTGTAGATAAAGTAAGGTTGAAGATTTTGGGGTTAGGGGAGGAAACGATAGAGTCAGGTGATGAATTCCAGGCGATTGGGTACTTTGATGTTTCTTTTTGTTGGGAAAGGGAGTGTTGTACTCTGTACTGGATTATGATATTTAACTTTGTGAACTTTAATTTGTGGTGTGTAATATAAAATATTTCAAACAAACAAACCACCACCCAGCTTATTGGCAATGTGGCAGAAATGGTTTTGGAGTCAGTTTAGTTTCTGATTTGAATCTTAAGACTTGCTGGAGATTATTTTAAAGCACAGCTTTAACCGAAACAACTATCAGAGAAGGCAGTGAAATGTTATAATCATTTTCAATTGTTGACATTTGTACACAAAAAAATTATGGCACATCACCTCTCACAATACTAGACAACACAGTATCAATAGTAGAGACCTTCAAATTTCTAGGTTCTATCATATCTCAAGACCTAAAATGGTCTCTAACATCAAATGTCATCAAAAAAGCACAACAAAGAATGTTCTTTCTGCACCAACTCAAGAAGCTCAAAAAACTGCCCAAGGAGCTGCTGGTACAGTTCTATAGAGGAATCACTGAGTCTGTCATCTGCACCTCTATAACTGTCTGGTTTGGTTCTGCATCCCAGCAAGACCGACACAGACTTCATGGAATTATTTGCCAGTTGTTGGGAGGAGGAGCTGCTGAAGCTTAGGAAAATGAATCCAGAAACAAGAATGTTCTATTCAAAGATTTCATGCAGAAAAAAACAATTGTTGCCAACCTGCTTTCCATTGAGGACCTGTATACTGCACGAGTCAAAAAGAGGGCAGTGAAAATATTTACTGAGCCCTCGCATCCGGGACATAAACTGTTTCAATTCCTACTCTCTCTCTTTTTTTAATATATTTTTATTGATTTTGTAAATATGGTTACATGAAACAAACATAAAACAGTGCACAGTGCGTGTGCCCATCACCTGACCGACAAAAAAACCCCATCACCACCACCACCAATTGCGGGGGTTTCAAATATTTACTAGTTTATATATATATATTTCCTTGGTTTCAACTCCTACTCTCAAAATGTTGCTACTGACTACTGCACACCAAGACAACTAGACACAGGAACAGTTTTTAATTTGTTTAGCAGAGTGATGTTTAGCTAAACAAATAATTCCCTCAACACTGTCAAACTGTATTTACAAAGTCTGCATTACTATTACAACTAGTTTTTTTCCTCATCATTCCTATCACACATTTCCTCAAACTTATGACTTTATGATTGTAACTTGTTGCTTGTATCCTTAAGATTTTTATTAATATTGATTGTTTCCTCATTGCTTATTTGACCCCTATGACAATCATTAAGTGTTGTATCACATGACTCTTGACAAATATATCTTTTTTCTTTTATGTACTAAGAGCACAGGCACCAAAGACAAATTCCTTGTGTGTGCAATCACACTTGGCCAATAAAAAATAAAGACTTCTATTAAAAGACGGTTCAACAGGATCTGAAATACTAGTTTTTGGATCTAAATTGTTAATTATTCATAGTGTTCTAAAGCAACCCTATTTGTAAAGGGCATACCTAGGTTACGTCTGCATGACATATTGAACAGAAACTGACAATTACATGTAATTTCATGTTTTCTACAGATCCAGCTCATGTGATTAGCGGAAGTTAGTGTTTGTTGTAAACACAGAGATCATTGTTTTAATTGAGTAAACATGGTTATGTCTGTCGGGAGGCACCATCTTTTTTTCTGAATTTTGGGTCTCTTTTGCTTTCTGCACATGCACAGAAGCAAAATCCCATGAGGGGATTCTCACAGGTGTGAGATTTCAGCAATTTTTTGCTTCCTGCACATCCACAGAAGCAAAATCTCACAAGGAACCCATGTGTGGGAACACCCGAATCAGGAGAATGCGTGCGCAATGCACTAGTATGCAGGTAAGTGCAACTGCTGATACCAATTAGAACAAGTGTGGGTTGATAGCATTTGGGGTCACGTCTATAATTTTTTGGCAGATTGAGCACTACAGACTGCAATTGATAAAGAGAAGGGAAGGAAGGATTGCGATAAATGTGGATTTTGTAAGATATTTTTCCTGTGGCATTTGAATTTTTTTCCTTTTTAAGAATTGCATTGAACTTATTTTATGATAAACATTTATTATGAAAGTTATAGAGAAGATACTCATAGTAAAATATATCTATGAAATAATAGAAAAGAAGGTATAGTAATAGAACATATCAATGAAAGAATAGAAGAAGAGATATAGGAATAGAAGAAAGGTATAAGAGATATAGGAGAGCAATAGGACAAGGGACGGAAGGCACTCTAGTGCACTTGTACTCGCCCCTTACCGACCTCTTAGGAATCTGGATAGGTCAACCGTAGATAATCTAAGGGTAAAGTGTTGGGGGTTTGGGGATGACACTATGGAGTCCGGTAATAAATTCATTAGCCATGGTGGCGCAGTGGTTAGAGTGTAGTACTGCACACTACTTCTGCTGACTACTGGCTGCCTACAATTTGGCTGTTCAAATCTCACCAGGCTCAAGGTAGAATCAACCTTCCATCGTTCTGAGATGGGTAAAATGAGGACCCAGATTGTTGGGGGCAATATGTTGACTCTGTAAATTGCTTAGAGAGGGTTGTAAACTTTAAGCCTAAGTGCTATTGCTATTATGAATCTCCCATCAAATCTTCAAAATGTAGCAAGAAACAGTCTATCAATTTTTGACCATAATGATTACAGAGAGTTTAGAAGTAAAAACAAAGCAACAACAGATTCAGAAAATGCTTGTGACACTGGAGGTTTGGGTTCATTAGAGGCTAAGAAAAGGATTCTGTAAAACACATCAAATCTTGGGAAATTAGTTTATAACAAGAGCCATACAAACTGTCTCAATTTTATCAGCAAGAAACATTAAGCATAAAATTATTTTAAATCACATATCTTCAATATGAAATACTCATATACAAAACCTTAATTTATCTTACCCATATCCTTCTCATGTACTATGTATGTCCCTTTTTGTAATAAGATTTATTTTCACTCTAAGTGAATAGAGAGATCCATTGTGTGGAAGGCTGCAGAATTTTAATGAACTGCAAAATATAGCTAATTATGAGGGGGAAAAGCATCTTCTGCACTTTCTCATGCAAATTAGACACATTAATTGGTGTTCAGAGACTTCTTTAAAAAAACACATAGAGAAAACCTTAAAGGGAAAAGTAGGAGGGAGGGAATGAAATTTGCTCTCTTGTCCATATAAAGTAAATGAAGATAAATTGAAAAAGAAAATGTTAATAGGCTAGACAATCACTGTTAGAACTTTAGAAATTTATTAGGTTTTAAAAAACCATTTATTTCCCAATGAATTCATGTTGAGCTTTTACCAAATAAGTCCTATAATCAGAGCATCTCATTCACAGCAGTATGATTTTCTTCCCAATTTGTAAGTATAATATCAAAAGTTTCAACTTCATTTAGATAGTTCACCATGCATAATGAGACATGTTCTACTATACTGTAATATCATTTGGGTCTACTTTATAAGTTTTTAAAATATAAATACATTTACAAACTTTTTTCTCCAGATATCATCTAAAATTGGCCCTTAGTGCAGTGGATATAGAAACATTTTAGACTATCCTACGGGTTGGAAAGATGAAATATATGTAGAGGTCCAGTATAACATTTGTCCCGTTTTTTCAGCAAAGAATTAGGGTAGCTTATAAGCCTCTGTTTCTTCTGTAGAATAACTCAATTTCTGGGATGTTAGAAGTAAATCCAGGCAATAGCTAAGTTGGGTAATATAAATGCAACATTGTTCTTTTTTGATTGATTAGCCCAACATAATAGTCATTTTGTGATCAGACAAGTCCTCTGAAAACAGCCATCTTGTGAGAATGCCCACAATAAAGTTTTAAGTTTCTAAATTTGTATCTCAGTTTTATGAAATTATATACATTTTATGTTTCTCTTGCTTCTGAGGAATGCTATAACCAATACAATGTGGGGAGTCATGGATTAATAATGCCTTGGAGGAACATTCCTTATGCCATATGTTTTAGAAAAAGGGTTTATAAAATACTGTGAAAACCAAGTGTGAGATCAGTATAAAATCTTGGGCATCCCAGATGCTCTTCTGATTAACTAATTCACTAATTAATCTTTACAGCATTCCCCATAAGGCATATACTGGAAGAGAAGTTCATATTTTAGAGAATAGGGACAGTGAACTGTTGCAGTGCAATAAATCCCAGTTTTTAAGGAAAATGAAACTCAACCTGAAGAATGAACATGAAAGATGAAAAAAAATGATACATGCTATATTATTTATCAAGGTAGCACAGTTCAAAACAAAGCCAACTATTGCTGATATTAACTGAATGGAAGAGGGATCAGTCTATAGATATGATATCTGGATTTAATAAAATGATTGGTTTTAAATGCACGTTTTAAAAAATCAACAAAAACAGATGGATTTTTAATGACAGGTGGTAGACTCAATAACATCATCATCATCATCATCATCATTGTGACGGTGATGATAATGATGATGAAACTTAAAAAGGAATTGGTCGGAAATAACAGAAAACAATTTTTTTGTATTTATCTTATTGTTGTACATCACCCTGAATCCATCAGGAGAAGGGCAGCTTATAAATATGTAAAATAAATGAATGATTGAATGAATGAATGAATGAATGAATGAATGAATGAATGAATGAATAATTGAATAATTGAATAATTGAACAAATAAATAAATAAATAAATAAATAAAACTTAGCTTCCTAAATTGATGCAGATGCTTTTATATTAGAGAGCTTAAACCAGTGATGGCGAACCTTTTGCCCCCTCAGGTGCCAAAAGGGCGTGCACTCGCGCTATCGTGCATGCGCGAGTGCCCACACCCATAATTCAATGCCTGAGGAGGGCAAAAGCAGCCTCCCCAACCCCTCTGAGGCTGGAAATGGCCCTGAATCCATCAGGAGAAGGGCAGCTTATAAATATGTAAAATAAATGAATGATTGATTGAATGATTGAATGATTGAATGATTGAATGATTGAATGATTGAATGATTGAATGATTGAATGATTGAATGATTGAATGATTGAATGATTGAATGATTGAATGATTGAATGATTGAATGATTGAATAAATAAATAAATAAAACTTAGCTTCCTAAATTGATGCAGATGCGTTTATATTAGAGAGCTTAAACCAGTGATGGCGAACCTTTTTTCCCCTCAGGTGCCAAAAGGGCATGCACTCGCGCTATCGTGCATGCGCGAGTGCCCACACCCATAATTCAATGCCTGAGGAGGGCAAAAGCAGTTTCCCCAACCCCTCTGAGGCCGGAAACAACCTGTTTCCCAACTTCTGGTGGGCCCAGTAGGCTCATGTTTCTCCCTCGCCAAGCTCTAAAGGCTTCCCTGGATCCGGAGTGAGGGTAAAAACGTCCTCCCTCATCCCCCTGGAGGCTCTCTGGGAGCCGAAAATGCTCCCCCAGAGCCTCTGTGGAAGCCGAAAATCAGCTGGCCAGCACACACAGGCACGTTGGAACTGAGGTAGGGCAACAGCTCACATGCCAGCAGATATGGCTTTGCATGCCACCTGTGGCACCCGTGCCATAGGTTTGCCATCACTGTCTTAAACAGTTTCACTGATTTTTGTAACACAAATTATTAACTACAACTGAAGTACCTACAGCAGAAAAGTTTTCCTTTTTACAAGATAATTTCACTTTATAGAAAAAGACATGATACAACAATCCTGAGTTTCATTAAAGAAAGGCACTGCTGATTATGTTAGCTTGTATACATTGGTCAACAAAACTGTGTTAATAAAAATAATCATTTCAAGTATATTCTGAATTAAATATGTCAAATCCTAATGATGGTTTGTTGTTTCCAAATATCTACAAATTCTACTGTAATTCTTATCAAACATGGTACTAGAGCAGAATAATTTCTATGTTCTGCTGCTGGACTGCAAATCAGGACAAGTGAAAATTTATGGACCAAACCCCTATTTCCTTTTGTAAGAAGGGAAATGAAGAAATGGTGCATTATTATAATAGCATTCAGCTTTGTTAGGATTAGAGATTTATACACTGCTGGCAAACTATATGTAATAGCATTTAATAAAATACTGAAACATTTTCCAATGTATACTATTTTAATCCTTATGTTTACACTTTCCACTATTTAAACTGGTATTTGGTACTTATTTATCTAATTTATATAGCTGCCCATCTCATAAGCATGTGATTGGGCAGCCAGCATCCCATTCCTGCAATGGATTGTAATCTTAAATTCAAGGCAACATTTTTTCAGCAATAATAAATCATAATGCTGTTGATTTAAAAGGTGCTGTTTCAGTTCTCAGCATGTAGAATCAGACAGTGAAAACAGAATCAGTCCATCAGACAAATTTAACTTCCCTATAAATAACTGTTACTAGGCTTATGCTGATTAGAAGAAGCACTGTGGAATAGTTTAAAATTATATAACCTCTAAAGGACATATGAATGTCAACAAGATTATCCTACAAGACAATTCATGACAAATGTAATTTTCTCAGAGTGTGCCTTCAATGAAGATAAATTATTTCAAGCTTTTTATTACAGAATCTTTTCTTGAATTTGATGAGTTTTAGAATTGGCCTATAGTCATTGTGGCTACACATTTGAGAAAGCTAATTGGTATTGATGGCTGATTGTTACTTTTCTGAAAAGCATACTAGGTGCTCTAACAGTGAAAGTTGGGTTGATAGCAAAGAATGCATCTATCTCAGTAATGGGTTGCAAATACTGTCACTAGCAGCTCACATACATGCTCGCTCATGTGTGAGATGCTTCTGCTCATGTGCAGAAGTGTCTGGAATGGATAGGCGGACAGAGTAATTGATACATGGAACTCACTATCAGACTCTGTAGTATCATCACCTAACCCCAAAAACTTTACTCTTAGATAGAAACATAGAAGACTGACGGCAGAAAAAGACCTCATGATCCATCTAGTCTGCCCTTATACTGTTTCCTGTATTTTTATCTTAGGATGGATATATGTTTATCCCAGGCATGTTTAAATTCAGTTACTGTGGATTTACCAACCACGTCTGCTGGAAGTTTGTTCCAAGGATCTAACACTCTTTCAGTAAAATAATATTTTCTCATGTTGCTTTTGATCTTTCCCCCAACTAACTTCAGATTGTGTCCCCTTGTTCTTGTGTTCACTTTCCTATTAAAAACACTTCCCTCCTGGACCTTATTTAACCCTTTAACACTGTTGACTTCTCCCAATTCCTAAGAGGTCAGTAAGGGGCATGCAAAAGTGCACCAGAGTGCCTTCTGTCCCCTGTACTAATGTTTCTCTTTTACTAGTATCATGTATATAAACATTATTTCTTTGTATATCACCAACACGTACATGAAAAAAGAAACAAATAAATAATGATTTTTATAACTATAAAAAGCCAAATATGATCTCATAGCAGTTTACCTCTCATTGCTTGTAATTGCAGATTATAATACTGCAGAAGACCATTATAATACCTTTTGGCTCTAAGTCAATAGATCATTACTCTATATGTACCAAAAATAACCCCTAAAACACAAAATAAAACGGGGAAGACTGTAGCAATGAAGCTGTTAAGGCCAACCTCTTTAATACATCCTTCAGTTCAGTCTTTGTTGACTGCAACAGCTGCTGTCCACCATTTTCCAGTGACACCATAAGAAATTGTAATTACTTACTACATATTGACTTTACAGCAGTTAATGTTGAGACAAAACTCCACAACCTAAAACCATCTTTATCCATTGGATCTGATGGATTATGTTCCTACTTCTTGCAAAAGCTTGCTACTGTCTTAGCTGAACCTTTAAGCACAATCTATGAGGTATCTTTCAGAACCAGCTTTTTGCCCAATTTATGGTCATTAGCCCCAATCATACCTATTTTTAAAAAGGGAGACCCTAGTGTAGTAGAAAATTGCAGACCAATCTCACTGTGTTGTGTCACCTTTAAAGTCACAGAATCGATTATAAACCAATCCATCACCAGCTGACATACCATACCTATCTTACTGTCCCCATTTACCTGTATTTACTTCCTTTGTTCATGTTTATGTTCATACTTATATGTGTTATCTTGTACATGTTTGACAAACGAACAAATAAATATAGCAAAAAACTAATTATATTATGTGAAGGGAACTTTCTGCAATGAAGAATCTGATGAAGATAATCACCTTATTTCATTTTTAATTATACCCACTTCACTCTTCTACTGGCTACAATAACTTTCTTCTCAGTTCAGAAGCTTCCAAACTTTAAAAACAATTTTGGGGATCATCTGAAGATGAAAAAAGGGAAAGGAAAGCCTGGTTGAATGAGCTTTTGTTCATGCAACTAATTGATTGGAACACTGCATGTTCCAATTCAGTTTTGTAATCCTGTATCTCATGGAAACCATAACTGACATGCTACTACTAAAACAAAATGGAGCCTTTTTATTCGTCTAACTAACGAAAATCATTTTGATGCAAACTTCTAAAACTCTCTAAATTTAATTTAATTTAATTTAATTTAATTTAATTTAATTTAATTTAATTTAATTTAATTTAATTTAATTTAATTTAATTTAATGTAATGTAATGTAATGTAATGTAATGTAATTTAATTTAATTTAATTTAATTTAATTTAATTTAATTTAATTTAATTTAATTTAATTTAATTTAATTTAATTTAATTTAATTTAATTTAATTTAATTTAATTTAATTTAATTTAATTTAATTTAATTTAATTTAATTTAAGCCAGGTTTTAACAGCTTTCTGGAAAACTAGTAGGGAGGAGATAATGCGAATCTCTGGGGGCAGTTGATTTCATAGGGTCCGAGAGGCTACAGAGAAGGCTCTTCCTCAAGGTCCCACCAACCAACATTATTTGGCAGACAGGACCTGGAGAAGGCCGACTCTGTGGGCCCTTATTGGCCACAATGAGGTATGAGGGAGGAGGTGGTCCCGTAAATAGTCTGGCCCTGAGCCATTTAGGGCTTTAAAGGTGACAACCAACACCTTGAATTGTGCTCGGAGACCAACTGGCAACCAATGCAGCTCACGTAGCGATGGGGTAATATGGGCATATCATGGTACACCTGGTTATTGCACGCGCCATTGCATTTTGCACCAGCTGAAGTCTCCAAGCACTCTTCAAGGGTAGGCCCACGTAGAGCGCAAAATGCAGTAATGCTTTAATTCTCTTGGATATTATTTTAAATATTAGCTATTTTGTTTCTGTCCTATAACTTTAAAATCAAATTTTTTGAAATTACTGGATGTATTCAGCATCAGCAATGCATCACTATAGACTTCTATGTCTTCTTGTTGAACCTTAATATGCAATGCAATGAAGATATGCTAAAATATATTTTATGGATTAAGATCATGTTATTTTATCTGATCATGTTTAGATTGTATTAATTTTGATCCTTCAGTGCTCTATTTTGAAATATATTGTTAAATTGTTCTTGCAACTTAATACAAGTTATTTAAGGACAAGTCAATTGGAAATAGAAGAGTTAATTCTAATTAATCTCATCTATATATATGATATGTAAAAGACAGTTGTCATCTCTGTGATTCAGCTCTCAGTTAAACAGCTATAGTTTACAATTTAATGTTCAGCAATAAAATGAATACTGTAAGATTAATTTAATTTTGACTCTGGCATCAACTATAAATGTCACTCTTGAGTTCATAATTTATATTCTCTAGATACCCTGTGGACAGTGAATGAAACATACCATGTATAAAAACTATAGTAGCTTAGTTAAAGCTTGCAATAAATTGATATACTGTATTACAGTTCTGAGCTTGGCCTTTCGAATTAAGACTGCTATAAAATTAATGAGAATCTACAGAACGAAATAAGAGCCTATCATTTCTAAAGCAAATGTCATTTAAGAATAAACTGATTGTACTAGTTTTATTTATTTTTATTTATTTTATTAGATTTATGTGCCACTTTTCTGCTCTAGGGTGACTGGTTATAATTAAATACACAATTTGTAATTATATTTGCAAATACATTATATTGTAATTATATTGCAATTATGTTCTTTTTAATATTATATCAGATTTTCATGTTTTAAAGATTGCTTAAGACTGAAAGTTGATGTTACCAAAGCGGTTTATATCTTTGTTTCTACTTGAATATTACAAATGCAGATTCCTAATATAAAGAACCCAAGTTCTTTATAGCCAAGATTTTAGAAAATAGTTTGCCCACCAGTTTGCTCAGGACAGACATTAAGTTGACTGGCCTAAAATTTTCAAGATGTCTATCCTGAGCAAACTGGTGGAAGTGCTAATCAAATTGAAAACCAAAAACATCGCACACAAAGAAAAACACACCTTGTTGAAGAAATAGCAAAATGAATTAACAAATATAAACCCTTCCTCATCGTTTTTGTTTTTAGTTTTTTTTTACTATAAAGACAGTGGAAGAAGAACTTCCTTTCCCAAAACTCTAGCATCGGGCATGGTAATTAAATTAAGGTGTTTGGAAGGTAGCGAGGCACACAGACAGATGACATAGAGAATGAGTCAGACAGACAGACAGACAGACAGACAGACAGACAGACAGACAATACTTCAAAAGAAAAGGATTTAGGGGTAGTGATTTCTGACAGTCTCAAAATGGGTGAACAGTGCAGTCAGGCGGTAGGGAAAGCAAGTAGGATGCTTGGCTGCATAGCTAGAGGTATAACAAGCAGGAAGAGGGAGATTATGATCCCACTATATAGAATGATGGTGAGACCACATTTGGAATACTGTGTTCAGTTCTGGAGACCTCACCTACAAAAAGATATTGACAAAATTGAACGGGTCCAAAGACGGGCTACAAGAATGGTGGAAGGTCTTAAGCATAAAACGTATCAGGAAAGACTTAATGAACTCAATCTGTATAGTCTGGAGGACAGAAGGAAAAGGGGGGACATGATCGAAACATTTAAATATATTAAAGGGTTAAATAAGGTCCAGGAGGGAAGTGTTTTTAATAGGAAAGTGAACACAAGAACAAGGGGACACAATCTGAAGTTAGTTGGGGGAAAGATCAAAAGCAACATGAGAAAATATTATTTTACTGAAAGAGTAGTAGATCCTTGGAACAAACTTCCAGCAGATGTGGTAGATAAATCCACAGTAACTGAATTTAAACATGCCTGGGATAAACATATATCCATCCTAAGATAAAATACAGAAAATAGTATAAGGGCAGACTAGATGGACCATGAGGTCTTTTTCTGCCGTCAGACTTCTATGTTTCTATGTTTCTATGACAGACAGACAGACAGACAGACACTTGGCTATGCTGTGCACCATATATCTGAGCAGTTTATTATAAAATCAGAGTATTAGCCTTTGTCCAACCTATTCTGCTTTGTAACTAAGTTGGATTATTACTGCAATATATTATTTGATCTGCTCAATCATAGTTCTTGTCTTCCCATAACAACCAGTTTCAAAGAAAGGATTATTACTGCAATACCTTGCAGGCAACATTTATGGCAATTGATGTCTGAAAAGTGGCTTATTACTACAGGTAGCTCTACTGATGGTTTTATATTAGTAAAGAGGTTCATTCCCTTGCTATAAACAAGGGATTTTTATTACATTTTCAAAGAGAAATTCCAGCCCTAAAGGTTACCAGACTTCATGTTTAGCACTTCATTCAGGAGGAATTCCATCAGTGATAAGACCAAAGTTGGTACTTTTCCATTTATCATTCTTTTTATTAGATTATCTTTCACAAGTGCTATATCCAATACTGTACTGCAATGAAGTGAAAATCATGTTTCTTTATATAATTCAATTATTATTTAGCCTGTCTGCCAGATCACTCTCATAAATGTCTTTTTGAATGTTCTGTCTAGGTACAGTATAGAAGAAACAAATTAATTAATACAGTGATCCCCCGGTTATTGCGTCCCCGACCATTGCGAACAGGGTAATTTGCGATTCTTCAACCCGGAAGTCAAAACACCATCTGCGCATGCGTGCCCTTTTTTCTATGGGCACGCATGCGTAGATGGCGCCCGGCAGATCAGCTGCTGGGCGGCTTCCCTGAGTCTTCCCCCTCTTGCTGGCGGGAGGGCAAGCAGCGGGCATCAGCAAGGAGTTTCCCCACCGCCCACGCAAACTCCTCGCTGCCGCCCGCCCTTCGCCCGCCCACACCGTTCATTCTCGCCGCTTTGGAGCTGAGTCCTGAAGCGAATTCGCTTCAGGACTCAGCTCCAAAGCGGCGAGAGCGAGCACGGACAAGCCGTTCGCTGGCGCTAGCTCTCGCCGCTTTGGAGCTGAGTCCTGAAGCGAATTCGCTTCAGGACTCAGCTCGAAAGCGGCGAGAGCGAGCGCGGACAAGCCGTTCGCTGGCGCTAGCTCTCGCCGCTTTGGAGCTGAGTCCTGAAGCGAATTCGCTTCAGGACTCAGCTCCAAAGCGGCGAGAGCGAGCGCGGACAAGCCGTTCGCTGGCGCTAGCTCTCGCCTGCCTGCCCGCTAGCGAGGAGCCGCCTGCCTGCCCGCTAGCGAGGAGCCGAAGATTGGGGGCGGGGCGGCTGTTTTAAAACGTCACCACCGGCATGGGGGGCTTGCCAGCACCCCCCGGACCCCCAACCCGGGTTTGCGGGGCTGCTAGGAAGCCCCCCATGCCGGCGGTGACGTTTTAAAACAGCCGCGCCGCCCCCAATCTTCGGCTCCTCGCTAGCGCTGCGGAAGTTAAAAACACCATCTGCACATGCGCAGATGGTGTTTTTACTTCCGCAGCGCTACTTCGCGAAAACCCGCTCGTTGCGGGGGGTCCTGGAACGGAACCCTCGCAACGAGCGGGGGATCACTGTAATTGAATATTATTTTGCAGTAGAATGCTGCACATTCATTAAATTTAATTATTGTTAAATTCTTTTTTAAAGCTGAGTTGCTTTCTAACTATAGAATGTTGTGGTTAGCTCTGGCTCAGCTCCTGCCCCAAGCAATGTGGAGGTGGAGGTGGGGGAGACATCCACATGCCGCAGGCCTGTTTTGCTCCCAGTAGAATCTGACGACAAAATCTCCTCTGACCAAGGAAGCTTGAGTGATAGGAAAGAGGGAAGTTTGGCAGACAGCCCAAGAGGAGATCAGTCATCTGTATCATCCCTGGATTCTGAACAAGAATTAATGACACATCCACGCATGCGTAGAGTGATGCATAGGAGAAAACAACTGAAGGATTATTACAAGAGAAAATGAGGCCACCTGTGGTTGGGTGGGGCTGCTGTAATTAGTGCTACAGATAAAAGTAGAGCCTGGTGTTTTAGCCTCATGGCAGTTTATCTGATTCATTGTTTTGTCAAGATCGTGGTTTTTGCTCTTCAAGATTGTGTGTGTGGACTCTCTGGACTTTAGAAATGGACTGCATTTAACCTGTGCCTTGTGTGTACCAGAAAATCCCTTTGACATTTAAAAAGGGAGCTGTTTCTGTTTTTCTGTTTATAAAAACTTTTGGGTTTTCCTTTTATCATGTGGTGTGTGTCTTCCTGGACTAATTACCCTGTAATTACGGGCGGTTGAGACACACCGGCAGAACATAGAAGATGCATCAGCTTATTTCTACAGTGTCATTATCTAAAGTGAACAGAATGTACATAACAGAATATAAAGACCAAACATATATTACTATAACTTTATTTATAGGAAAATAAATCTGCCATCCAACAAACATTCTCTGGCAACTCTGTTTTCACCAGTTTCCAGAAAATGTATCAGATTAACCTGATACCAATGTGGAATCTTTTCCATAAAACAGAAACTGTCCATGATACCTACTATCTGATATTTTGAAATTGGGAGACTATTAACACATTTTAAAGTGTCAGAGGTTGAAAAACACTGGACTATGGAATGGAACAGAACAGAATTTCTGCTGGAAAATGAAGAGACGATTGATAACATTCACCTGAGTTTCTGGTAATACTTAGGTGTTAATTTAAGGTTTAAACCATACTTTTGAATCACATCTGTAAACCTATTAGCAGTCAATTCAGGAGTCACAACAGAAATGACATATGGCTGCAGCATTTCTCATTCACCAATAAGTAAACAATAGCAATAGCACTCAGACTTATAAACAGCTTCACAGTGCTTTACAGCCTCTCTAAGCAGTTTACAAAGTCAGCATATTGCCCCCAACATTCTGGATCCTCATTTTACCAACCTTGGAAGGATGGAAGGCTGAGTCAACCTTGAGCTGGTGATACTTGAACTGCCAAATTGTAGGCAGCCAGTAGCCAGCAGAAGTAGCCTGCAGTACTGCATTCTAACCACTGCGCCACCATGGCTCAAGTAAGATTCTGCATTTTAGAACTTATTTTATTTATTTATTTATTTGTTTGTTTGTTTGTTTGTTTGTTTGTTTGTTTGTTTATTTATTTATTTATTTATTTATTTATTTATTTATTGGATTTGTATGCCGCCCCTCTCCGTAGACTCGGGGCGGCTAACAACAGTAATAAAAAACATCATATAAATCCAATACTTAAACAACTAAAAAACCCTTATTGTAAAACCAAACATCCCTACAAACAAACATAACATGCATAAATTGTAAAGGCCTAGGGGGAAAGAATATCTCAGTCCCCCCATGCCTGACGGCAGAGGTGGGTTTTAAGGAGCTTACAAAAGGCAAGGAGGGTGGGGGCAATTCTAATCTCCAGGGGGAGTTGGTTCCAGAGGGCCGGGGCCGCCATAGAGAAGGCTTTTCCCCTGGGCCCCGCCAAACGACATTGTTTTGTTGATGGGACCCGGAGAAGGCCCACTATGTGGGACCTAACCGGTCGCTGGGATTCATGCGGCAGAAGGCGGTCTGGTAGGTACCCTGGTCTGGTGCCATGAAAGGCTTTATAGGTAATGACCAACACTTTGAATTGTGTCCAGAACTGCAGTTTTCAAGTGAAATTCTAAAAAAGCTCAATGAAAACTGAATGGTAATAGTCCAATCACAAAGCAATTAGGGTATGTTTCACTTACAGCAAGTAGTCTTTGAACTAATAGACCAACCAAAACTGGTGAGCACCCCATGGCCACAGCAGTAGATGTGAATCCAGCAAGACTGTCCCAAGTCTGGACCTGCATCCTTCAGGATGATCCTTAATCTACGTCATTAAAAATGGACCGAGACCTTTCTGGATAAGCTGTAGCTCTATATTACTTAAGTTTGATGTCAGCCTTTGTTGTCCATTCAAGATTTCAAAAGCCAATAAAAATTGAGTAAAGCTTCTAAATAGTTTCATGTAGCAGTGGGAAAAGAACAGAATACTGAAGCTCACCTGGATGACTTCATCCCTCCCACTAGGAAAAAGCTGAACTACAGAAGGGGAGTGCCGCTTATTCCCAACACTTGTATACCACCACATGTCACACAGGCTTTTGTAGGTTTACACGATCTTGAGTTGTTTTTCCTTTGTATTAATGCAGCAGGGCAGAAAAACAGCTTATTTTCTAATTAGTTCAACATTCTCTTATAATTAAATAAGCCTGAAGTCTTATCTCTGCCTGCCTTTCCCCACTTGATTGATAACAGCGATAAACTTTCACTGAAGTTAGAAGTGACTGCCCAAGCACTTTTATAATGTATTGTTCTCTTTCAGAGATACAAAGAGCATAAACAATGACTAAGCATTTCTAAGGCATTTTTTTACTATTAAAGTAAAGCTTCCAGTAGCAAGCAAAGTTTGCCTTGTTACGTGTGTAGATTCCAGTTTAATTAAGTGCTGCTACTTCTACATCTAAATTTCCTTTCTCCTTTCAACTTTGAGAAAAGAAAGAAAATATACTAGCCACATTTTCTTTTTCTGGTTGGCTTTAGCCTTTTAGCTGGTAGAACTTTCAGTCTTTAGCCCCTTCTATCTCAGTGGAATGGCAGATTATCTACGGTTGACCTATCAAGATTCCTAAGAGGTCAGTACAAGTGCACTAGAGTGCCTTCTGTCCCCTGTCTTATTGCTCTCCTATATCTCCTATTCCTTTCTTCTATTCCTATATCTCTTCTTCTATTCTTTCATTGATATGTTCTATTACTATATCTTCTTTTCTATTATTTCTTAGATATATTTTACTATGAGTATCTCCTCTATAACCTTCATCATGTATTTTACTATGTGTATATAGATATATACCCACTAAACCCCTCATTGTGTATTGGACAAAAGAAATAAATAAATAAAATAAATAAATAAAGATATTGCAAGGAGCTTTCCACTTATGTAAGGTAGTAAGGTACCCTAACACGAGCTTTCCATTTATGTAAGGTAGTTGCTCTAATAAGCTGTTGCAAAGTTTAGCCAAAATTGTGTTGTAAATTTATCCACATGAATGCTTAGAATTACCTAGCAAGCATTGCAGACTGCATCACTGTACTGTAAATACACTTTCACTTTGGAACTCTTTATCTATACTATAACTTTAACTATTAAGATAAAGAGGACAACATGAGTTCTGTGATTTAATATCTGCTTGGACAGATAGATGAAGAAAATAATATTCACTATAAAATATTCTTAGCAAAGGGTCAACTGTTAGAATTTTTGATAGGATGGGCACATCCCCAGGTGTTGCTTGCTAGAGGTAATGCCTTATTTAAAATATCTCTGGCACAGGAAAAGTTCATTGTCATTTGTTGGTATGTCTCGGTATAGCTAGGCTATGAGACCTTTGACATACACTGAGCAGAGAATTTTAACAGAGTGTGGATGTGTGGTAAAGCCAAAGAAACAAAGACACAGACTTAGTTATGCTTAATAAGTACTACAGTAGTCCCTCGCTATATCGCGCTTCACCTACTGCGGCTTCACTTCATCGCGGGTTTTCAAGAAATATTAATGAGAAAAATCATTCGCAGATCTTCGCTGGTTCGCGGGTTTCTGAGGAAGTCGATCGGCAGATTTAAACAGCCCCCGGAACTCGATCGGCAGGTTTTTCAAAAAAAATATATCTAAAATTGTAAATACTGTATTTAAATACTGTATCTAAAATAAATAACGTGTGGGAAGGGTTTATAAACACTTAATACAATGAAAACTTACCAAACAATTACAATATAAATACTTAAATAAGTACTATCAGTTGATAAATTCCCCATCGCGGTTTTTACCTATCGCGGCCGGGTCTGGAACGTAACACCAGCGATAGGTGAGGTCTTACTGTATTTACATATATACAAAACAGAAACAATCCATAACAAGCACTAAGCCATACAATATAATAAGCACTAAGCAAACACACTCCCCCCTCAAGGCAAAGCAAAAACGAATGAGCGTTAAAGCATCATTGGGGGAAGGAGGACTGGTGCCCTCTTATGGTGAACCAGCCCAAAATATTTAAAGTAATAGTACAAGAGACTACAATAGGTAGTTTACAATGGCGAACCCTAACAACCATGTACCTTGTACTAACATCATTCTCTATTCCAACTTCAGGAGTCAAGGCTCCCCAGGCCACTGAAGTCTAAGAGCCAATATAATTGAAAGGGAGACATCATCACCAGATGTTGATAATACCCACTAATTTTACTTGTCCAACCACACCAGATCATGGGTGAACATGGTCTTTTAAAAAATCAACAGCAGTTTGAATCCATGTCACTAGCAACCCAGCCTCTTAGACAAAGGATTGGGACATTCAGATAGGGAGTGTAAAATTGTTTGTCTCACTTCTCCTTTAACAGCTTGCCCAATCCTCTGGTTAGAAGTAAATATAGGTAATTTTTAATGTGTTATAGAAATCTACTTATTAATGGGAATGTCTTGAGGTTTAGGAACACTGCCAACAAACAGTTGTCTAGTAAGCCTCACCCATTCCCATTATAATGATATTTTCCTAAACATTATACATTATAATTTCCTACAACAAAATCCAGCAACTTTGGGAAACATAATACTGGCTTCCACATGTGCCACCATTTAATGAGAAGAGCATTTTAGCATTGTGGGAATATAGATGGAAGTACCAAACTATTTTAAAGAGTACCTTGGCTAGGTGTGTAATTTACATGAGAGATGGAAGCAAATTTACCCATTGGCTTTCATATCTAGTTTAATTTCACATGTCTCACACAGAGAAAAACACATACCCATTGCCACTGAGTCAGTGTTAACTCCTGGTGACAATATGAATAATTTCTTGCAGTTTTCATGGCAAGATTTCAGAAGTGGTTTGGCATTGCTTGCTTCCTATAGCTGAAAGAGTTGACTACCCTAGATATATTTTGTCACCCAGGTGGATTTCTGTATAAGCTAGGTTCTCTGTTGTGAGCCGCCCTGAGTCCTCGGAGAGGGGCGGCATACAAATCTAAATAATAAATAAATAAATAAATAAGGCAGCTTTAGAATTCAGAGTTTCCCAATTTATAGCCTAGTGCCCTAACCATTACACAAAACTGGGTCATATTTACACATTCTACTATATTAAGAAGGTTTGTAGGTCTTCATGAGTAAAAGTTATATCTATGTCTTGTCTGATAAGATGCTAGAATTTCACTACACGGATATCCATCTTTTCAATCTTTGTATCAGTCACAAAAAGTAAATTTTTATTTGGATTCTTTTACCGAGAGACAGGTTGGCTTTTAGTTTCTGCTTGTAGAATTGTCTAACAATGGGGTTTTTCTTCCATTATATACATTTTATAGTCCTGTTCTGGAAAGAGCAGTTTAAAGCTAGGTTTACATTCAGCCCAAAGTATAATTTGGTATTTTGTAGTTCAATGCATATTCACATTTTCTTAGCATGCCAGTAGTGATAAGATTTCCAATCACAAATTTTAACTGCTTGATTCATTAGGGTAGGTCCTCCCTAAGTATCTTTCTGGGCTCGTTAATCTACTGTGGTCTTCTACCTCTCTAGTTTCCTAAGAAGCATTCCTTCCTTAATTCCTTAAAGTCACCTACGTATTCCATTACACAGAATTAGAGATTAAAAAACAGTGATCTCCTATTTCCATCTCAACAACAAACTTGTCAGTGCCACCCCAAAGGCCTACCTGAATAACAACCAACTCCCATATGATCCTTAGCCCAAATACTTTGCAGTAACTTTGGACTGGACTCTCTCCTATAATAATCACCTACTGTGATGACTTTCCTTGTAGGAAACTGACAGGCAGCATTGGAAGTGCCAAGCATGTGACTGTGGCTGACCACAGCATTTCAGCAGCACTCAAGTGGCCATCCCTTTACCAAATTTCAATCCCAAAGGAGTCATGGATACTGGATTTTAGATGCATTCTGTAAATTAGCCATTTGGGGTACCTTGATAAAAATAACCGTTTCCCTACGATGCACTATTTCACCAATTGAAAGCCTTCTGCCGCACAAATCCCAGTGACCGATTAGGTCCCACAGAATTGACCTTCTCCGGGTCCCATCGACTAAACAATGTCGTTTGGCGGGTCCCAGGGGAAGAGCCTTCTCTGTGGCGGCCCCAACCCTCTGGAACCAGCTCCCCCCTGAGATTAGAACTGCCCCCACCCTCCTTGCCTTTCGTAAACTCCTTAAAACCCACCTCTGTCATCAGGCATGGGGGAACTGATATAACTTCCCCAGGCCTATATTGTTTATGTATGGTATGTTGTGTGCATGTTTTTTTTAAATTATGGGTTCTTAGTTTTAATTATTAGATTTGTATTCTACATTGTTTTTTTTATTACTGTTGTGAGCCGCCCCGAGTCTACGGAGAGGGGCGGCATACAAAATAAATAAATATAAATATAAATATAAATAATATAAATAAATATAAATATAAATATAAATATAAATATAAATATAAATATAAATATAAATATAAATATAAATATAAATATAAATATAAATATAAATATAAATATAAATATAAATATAAATATAAATATAAATATAAATATAAATATAAATATAAATATAAATATAAATATAAATATAAATATAAATAATAAAAATAAATATAAATATAAATATAAATATAAATATAAATATAAATATAAATATAAATATAAATATAAATATAAATATAAATATAAATATAAATATAAATATAAATATAAATATAAATATAAATATAAATATAAATATAAATATAAATATAAATATAAATATAAATATAAATATAAATATAAATATAAATATAAATATAAATATAAATATAAATATAAAGAATGAAACGGACAAGAGAGCTTTAGTGATGTACAGATATTATACCATCCATAATTTAATGCAATTTTACCCTTTACAACAGTCTTCTTATAGAAACCTTTAAAAAGTTTTGTTTCATGCCTGATGTTCATATAAACCACTTATTTGGAAGCTGTGTTTTTCAGTAATTAGTCCCATAGAAAATCTCCCTACAATGGCAATGTTACTTGGTGAAGCTGGGATTGTTCCTGGGGGCTTTCAGCAAATGAGGTTGCTGCATGGTGATCTGATTAGTTAGGCTCTTTTTATTATGATGATGTTTTAACTTTTTAATCATTGTTTCATTTGCATTCATTTACATGGTTAACCACCCAAGACTACTGTATGGCAGTGCAATATATAAATACATAAAAAAGTCTTACCAGAAATAATGCATGTGAAAGAAAAGAGGATAAAGTATATTAGAAATATGGGCTGTGTTTAGTTACTGTGTGTAAAAACCAGATAATCAGATGGGAGTTCCTAGCATTTCTCTTCATCTGGTTTTTCACACACTGTTGGGTTTTTTTTAATTTATTTCATCTAAAAGTGTGGTTTTGTTCTGGATTTGGACCAATGTAATTCACTGCACAGATTGTCTCATGTAAGATTCCAACCAGTGGTTAAACCTAGAGATGATTGAATTAGCTATAGCTATTCCAATGTAAGGTATGTTCCCCAAGTATCTTCTATTCTTTTTCTGAATGTTTCTATCCTGATCTTCAGGTAAGATGATTAACTGCTAAATGCATATGAATTAATGTCATGAAATCAATGAAATGCTATTTATAAATTAGTATATAATATATACAATGCAATTGAATAATACATAGGTTAACCATTCATTAACTTAATGAAATCTATTTTAGTGTGGCCAAAATCTAAATTGGAGCAGATGAGGCAGAAAATAAAATGGGCATCTGTAGTTCGTATGCAGATGCTGATGACTCAAACTATGTCACCAGTCTCAACGATTTGCACATTGGTATAAATTTCATAGATTTTACTGTCCACTGTGCAGGACAAACTTTTGCTTTTATAATGTCATGTCAGAGGTGGGCTTCCATTCCCAGCCCTATTGGGGTGGGCTGGGAGTGTGCCCCGTACCTGTGCGCCCCCACACCAAGTGTGCAAGTGCCCCCCCGCATGGAATTCAGCTTCTGCGCATGCGCAGAAGCCTAATCTCATGTGAGGATGAGATTTCTGGGGGGGGGGGTATCTTCTGGGTATGCGCAGAAGTGTAAAACCCCCGGAAATAGTCTTAAAAAGGGTAAGTGGCTGCTTGCCGCTGTTCTTCACCCTGCTAGCTACCGTTCGCCCCCTCACTCATGTGCCTGTCATGGCGGCTCGCTGCCGCCTTTCGCCCTGCCCATCCCCAGCGCCTCTCGCAGCAGCAGCTGACTGCAGCTGCCATCCACCTTTTGCCCTGCCTGCCCCTGGCACCTCTCTTGGCAGTGGCTGCCTGCAGCCGCCATCTGCCTTTTGCCCTGCCTGCCCCCACGCCTCTCGCAGCAGTGGCTTCTCACCACCACCCACTCCCGCCCGCCATGCCATGCTGCGAGTGGCCCGCCCAGTCCTTACCTTGCCTGCAGGGGCACTGCAGACATGGTGCGGCCGGAGATGGGCAACAGCCAGAATGGTGCATGGGCCTTCTCCAGGTCCCATTGACTAAGCAATGTCATTTGGCAGGGCCCAGGAGAGTTGGCCTTCTCCGGGTCCTGTCGACTAAGCAATGTCGTTTGGCGGGACCCAGGAGAAGAGCCTTCTCTGTGGTGGCCCCGGCCCTCTGGAACCAGCTCCCCCCAGATATCAGAGTTGCCCCCACCCTCCGTGCCTTTCGCAAGCTCCTTAAAACCCACCTCTGTCATCAGGCATAGGGGAATTGAAATTTCCCTTCCCTCTAGGCTTATAGAATTTATACATGGTATGCTTGTATGTATGAGTAGTTCTTTAAATTGGGGTTTTTAAGATTATTTTTAATATTAGATTTGTTTACATTGTCTTTTTATAATGTTGTTAGCTGCCCCGAGTCTTCGGAGAGGGGCGGCATACAAATCTAATAACTAAAATAAATAAATAAATAAATAAATCTTTACGGCAGTAAAAATTGCATGCGCAGAAGCAAAAAACCTCGTAATTTTTTACCGGAATTGCTCTAGCTGCTCATGGACGTGCATGCGTGAGCATCTGGAACCGGAACAGGCCTACACGCTCTGCTTTCCACAGTGAACCACCGTTCCAGATGTTCTGGCTGGAGCCCACCTCTGTGTCATGTTTACATTTTTATTTAAAACTTCATCATCATTTTCCTTGTCTGTTTATGGATAAGGACTTCTATTATTTTGAACATGTGTGTGGGAATGGGATTCTTGATCCTATTACCCCACACATGAGAAAATGAATCCTAATTCAATTTAACATATGTAAGAGGATGTGATTGTCTGCATATCCTGTCCTTTACAACATTTTATGGAATTATTAAATGAACACACAACACTTCTGCTATTAAATGTGATATGGCACACCCAACAATAGAGCTGACATTAAAAAAACAGTGCACAACATTTATCAAACCATCTACAATTCAGTTTTCCTACATTTCTAGACAGCTGTCTTATACCATATGCTGATGATATGTTATGCGCAATTAAACATTTAATTGTATAAACGTAGTTATGCAGGAAATACATTTTAAATACCTTATCTTGAACCATGTCTACAATTAAACTAAAATAGAGAATATTTGCCACAATCTCACCATTAGGAATTTGGGGTATGTGTGATAGCAAAGAAGTATGAAAAACAATGTGTTAATTACAATGAAAAGAAATGTTCACATTCTCCACTGGTTGCTCTTTTCATGGTAAATGTTCATTTAGCCAAACTTGATTTGTATGCAGAATTATGTCAGAGAAAGATTTTATCATGCAGGAGTTATTGAATTTTTATTCTGACAAAAAATATGGCAAAATGATAGAAACATAGAAGACTGACGGCAGAAAAAGACCTCATGGTCCATCTAGTCTGCCCTTATACTATTTCCTGTATTTTATCTTAGGATGGATATATGTTTATCCCAGGCATGTTTAAATTCAGTTACTGTGAAGTAATGAAAACTATTCTATAGGATCTGTGGATAATGTTTGGTAAATATTTGGCACGGAGAGTAAAGGATAACAAGCAACCAACACAAAACAGTAGACTTTAATTTGTTGGTGTCTGTTTTCTTCTGGGCCCAGCACTAGTCAGAAATAGACACACATGCTGTTCCAATTTTGATCATAAGCGAAATGTATTGGTAAAGCAAATCATGCAATCCACTGGTTATTTCTAAGGAATTTCTTGCTGGCAGCTTCTCTGGGCTGCAAGCGAGAGGGCTATAAATCTTAGTCCTTGAAGGTTTTTCTGGTAGCTTGGACAAAACTTACAGTTCAGCAAAAAGGTGCAAAGCATCACATAGACATAGAGGGAAAGGATTGGAACTCAGAAAGTTCTCTCCAATTCTCTAGCAGCCATGATGAGGAATATTGTCTGCCATGCCGATTTTCTCTTAGAGAGTCCCTTATATACTGGCAAGGCATGGCCAAGTGTCCCATAGGCCTATTAATGCAAAGAACCCCTTCTTTTCAGATATTCCTGTCTAGACAACATTTTCCTGACTCTTGCATCTTACAGGGGATCCTCCTTCTTTAATTCCCATCGTCCTCTGACTCACTAAGTCCCATAACTGGGGGTGCTACAGTCTCTGTTGGTTTGTCAGTCTCCAATTCCCTTTCACTCTCACTCTCAGACTCAGATGGAAAGAACACCGACCTGTGATGCCACTACTCATCCATCTCCTCGGCCTCTAAATCCGTGACCAGCTGAGTTGGACCTGGACCACTCACAATAGTGTCCAGCAGATGTATTACAACTATAAATAAGAACAAAAGGATTCTCACACTCTTAGGGAATCTGAACACCACCAATTTGCAAAAAGGTTAGGTTTCTGAGGATAAAATATTGATATAAACCCAAGTGTCAAATGGACAAATAATCATCTCAGCCTTAATCTTGCAGCCCATAATCTTTTCATCCTTGTGTAATCAGCATAGGGCTGGTATAATGGAAATCATCTCCTCTGATTTCAAAAGTATACAAAGCTATAAAATGGCTCGTGACTAGTGTTGGGCGAACTTCATGAAGTTCAGGTTCGGCGAACTCACCTGAACTTTGCCGTGAAGTTCGGGTGAGTTCGCCGAACCCGAACTTTACCCGAACCAGAACCCGAACCGCAGCAGCGCTTTTTTAAACTTTTTTTTAAAACGTTCAGGTAAATACTTATAATCCTTAGGTGGAAGTAGTTAATTCCTGTGATGCTCTAAGTTGTCTGAAATTCTTCTTCAGAAATTGTGCGCTAGATAAGGTCTGTCCATTATTTTTCTGCACTTGCCACATAGATATTTCTGTTTTATCTCACTTCCCTGTTCCATTTGCTTGGGTTTTTATACCATAAGCTGTTAACTACAAAATCTCCTGTACACATAGATTACCATGAATATATTTAGGAAATCTAATAACCATACTTCATAGTGTTACCCAAAGCTTTTTCTAATAGAAATAAGGAGTTCTACAAAGCATGTTCTACAAAGCCCCTAGCTCAAGCTATTAATATGATAGTGAAATGGGTGGCTTATTTATTTAATAAATAATTAAAATAATCAATTCTAATAATCAATTCTGCTAAATTCTGCTTGCAAAACAAATGGAATATTTGTAGTTTGAATTCCATCAAAAAATCCACTGGCAGCACTAAAATAGTTTTCATGCCAGATGTTAGATTAAGAAATTGCAAAGATTCCAGAAATACCACTTATGTAGAAGAACAATATCTCCACCTTGATTTTCTTACTTGACCTAAGGCAAATTTGGAACTTTGAGTATGTCTCTTCATCTAAAATCTCCCAAACGAATTGAGTCATCATTTCTGGAATAAATGATGTTTCAATCTATCTACTCACAGGTGTGACTTAGCTTAAATCTCAATAATAGGGAAGGCATTGGTAGGGTACAATTATTTGCACTTCTACCATCTTGTCTGTACCGTCTGTAACTTGTTGCTTGTATCCTAAGTTTTTTTTATTAATATTGACTGTTTCTTCATTGCTTATTTGACCCCTATGACAATCATTAAGTGTTTATTATCATGTTTTCCATGTTCCTTAGGCTTCTTTATGCAAGCTAAAATTAATGTATTCAAAACTTTTCTCTAAGGAATCAAACCATGTCAAACTCTTTACAAAACTTTTTTTAAAATTGTATGCTTGATTCTTTTAAAATGATCTCATTTTTTTCTACCCCCACTGCATACCCATGGGGGCAGCAGCCTCTGGGTACCACTGTGAGATCATGCTGGTCACATAATCATAGAAATGTCAAATGTTTGAAGGCTCAATGGCCTTCAAACAGAGATAAGACTGCCACCTAAACCCAGGAATGCCTAGCAGAGTAAAATACGTAGGGACTCCTTTTCTTTTTAATGTACTAAAAGATATAACATCCACTGATTTCAACTCTGCTCCTAGTGATTTTCTGGACATGTCTGTGCAGTTTTCTTGGCAGTTTCTATTTATGAAGCTGTGAGGGAAGTATCTTCTCCTTTGCAATACTCAGGTCTTTCCTGTATTGTTCCAGAAAATGCATATGACTGACTTCAGAAGATCTAGTAAGTAGATGACAGGATTTTTCCTCTATAGTATGTTGTGGTTAGCTCTGGCCCAGCTCCTGCCCCAAGGACTGTGGATGTGGGGGAGACATCCACATGCTGCAGGCCTGTTTTGCCCCCGGTAGAATCTGCTGATGAAGGCTCCTCTGACCAAGAAGACATGAGTGACAGGGAGGAGGAGAGTGTGGCAGACAGCTCAGAAGGAGATCAATTATCTAGCTCCTCCTTGGATTCAGAACAAGAGTTAATGATACAGCCACGCATGCGGAGAGCGATGCATAGGCAACAACAACTGAGAGATTATTATCAAAGAAAATGAGGCCACCTGTGGTTGGGTGGGGCTGTGGTAATTAGTGAGGCTGCTATAAATAGCAGCATGTGGGTTTGGCCATTGTGGAGGATTATCTGATCTTTGTGTTTCGTGACTGCTTTACTGACTTTGACTTTTTGTGTGCTGATTTTCCCCCGCTTTGAAACTAAACCAGAGCAAAGTGTGTTTCACTTTATGAAAGAAGAAGGACTGTGAATTGCCTCACAGCTGCAAGCTAAGTATCACAGAACTGATAAGGGACTTGTACAAATTACCAGTTTGTTTGGAGACGAGTGCTCTTTGCTATACAAAAAGAGGGCTTAGTTTCAGGGAATTTTCATTCTAAAGAACACTGTTTTGAATTTTCAAACGTGTGTGTGTCTGAAATTTGTACCAGTGAATTTTTGGGAGGAGTCTACCAGAGAGCCGGACAGAACATAGTAGAAAGTTTTTAGATTGTAAATTGCTGCCATATGCAAGATTTAAAAAAAGAAGAAAAGGAAGAATATTCAAGGTAGTTTTTCATATACTATTATATATAAGGGAGATATATGTACATGAAGTATTCAGGATATATACTGTAATTTATTTATTAATTGGATTTATATGTCGCCTTCTCCGAGGACTCTATCTATTTATTAATGAGCCCAATTAAATTTAACAAACATGCATATAGAATCATAACCATACTTATCTTTTGAGTGTCAGCTTTTGTTCATTAATTAATCCAACTCTAAGATTTAAAAAAATCTACACAAACTACTTCATATTTTAAAAGTAGGATATTCTTTGAGTATTTTGTCTGTGATAAAAGTTCAGTAAAATCACGAGAGGAGTAATTAGTAATGCTTAACAATAAAGCTTCTTAAGGCAATAATCAGTATTTTCTTTAATTCATGTAATCAAGCACATTTTACAGAGCTGTGTTTGTTAGGGGAAAAACATCACTTAACAAATGTTTTCGCTTAAAGGTCAATAGAAAGTCACAGAATAAACCTTTACTTCATGGAGGAGTAATTGAAGGCAGAATGTCATGTTATACCATTCATGGAATTGCTACTTTTCAAGTATAGGTTATGTTCTAGTGCTGAAGGCCAGGATCTGAAAAGCTACAGATGGCACCCAGCAGGCTGGACCTAATGGAATACTTAATGTTTTCTTCCTGTAAGGCGAGTCCAAGACATTTTGTTGTATGAGCTGTAGAATAAGAGAATTTTCTCTTCTGTTCTGTGTATAAAATTGAGTAAGAAATCTCCTATAACAATGATTGTGGGATATTCTTTCCATTGTTGTAGAAAGTAACATTCTAATTTATGACCTACAAGGTCCCTTCCAACTCTAATAAATAATTATCACAGATAATCCCCACTCGGTTAAAGACCTCGGTATACTAACAACAAAAGATTTAAGTGCCAAAGCCCACTGCAACAACATAGCCAAGAAGGCTTCAAGAGTTGTAAACCTAATCCTACGTAGCTTCTGCACTGGCAATCTCACACTACTTATCAGAGCTTACAAAACTTTTGCCAGACCCATCCTCGAATACAGTTCATCTGTTTGGCACCCATGTCGTATCTCAGACATTAACACCCTTGAAAATGTCCAAAGATACTTCACTCCTCCAATCGAAATACAATACCCTACGAGACTAGACTTTCAATCCTGGGCCTAGATAGCTTAGAACTAAGACGCCTTAAACGCCCCGAGTCTTCGGAGAGGGGCGGCATACAAATCCAAATAATAAATAAATAAATAAATAAATAAGATCTAAGTATTGCCCACAATATCATGCCGCAACGTCCTGCCTGTCGGCGACTACTTCAGTTTCAACCACAACAACACAAGAGCACATAGCAGATTTAAACTTAATATTAACCGCTCCAAACTTGACTGTAAAAAATATGACTTCAGTAACCGAGTTGTCGAAGTGTGGAACTCATTACCGGACTCCATAGTGTCATCCCCAAACCCCCAACCTTTTACCCTTAGATTATCCACGGTTGACCTATCCATATTCCTAAGAGGTCAGTAAGGGGCGAGTACAAGTGCAATAGAGTGCCTTCGGTTCCCTGTCCTATTGCTCTCCTATATCTCCTATACCTTTCTTCTATTCCTATATCTCTTCTTCTATTCTTTCATTGATATGTTCTATTCCTATATCTTCTTTTCTATTCTTTCTTAGATATATTTTACTATGAGTATGTCCTCTATAACTTTGATCATGTATTTTACTATGTGTGTGTGTGTGTGTGTGTGTGTGTGTGTGTGTATGTATGTATGTATGTATGTATATATATATATATACCCACTAAAACCCTCATTGTGTATTGGACAAAATAAATAAATAAATAAATAAATAAATAAATAGTGTGTGGTTCTTCGGTATTTCTTCAAAATCTCATTTCTCCTTATCTATCAACTGCGGAGAGAGGTGGCATACAAATTTAATAAACAAACAAATAAACAAACAAATAAATAAATAAATAAAGTACGCTGATGGTAAGGGTAATTTTGTCCCTTTGTTTCATAGGGCATCTTGCCATATCACACATTGATTTTGATTAAAAAATACAAACAACATTTGCAAGGTGGCATCACATTGGAGTTTTTGTTTTGTCAGCATAAAAGACTCCTAACCCAGAATAAAAAGAAAAAGCAATAAGCTGTAGGAAGCATACTGTTTCTCTCTTTTTTTAAATGAATCAACACAATCAACATTACCACTAGTAGCAACTGTCAAAAATTGCCTATTTTGTAAGAGAGAACAACTGGGGAAAGAAACTAGTCTGTCATTACCAACCCGTAACAACACTTTCTCAAGTTGGACAAGAAAATATGCTTATATTAATGAAAAGCAATTTCAGTTAAAGATGGTAGGTTGTTCTAGCTAATTTGGACTGACAGTGTCTACACATTAGTGCAATGTCATAATAATACAAACTTTAATATATTCAGCATCAAGGGACAGATCAAAGTTCTCAGCAGATGGCTGCACACAGCTTTCAGAGCTCAAGTGAATAACTTGACAGCACAAGTTCATGAGTCTGACATGCCTACTGGCAGATAATCTTTTGTTAAAAAAAATACTTTCAGGAAAACCTTACAAGCAATTTTAATAATACCCCATATGGTTAGTGGAGGATATTTTGAAATCTTACTGCATTGTGCCATCGTAAACAGAGTCTAACTCTATAGAATTCTCTATGTTGTGAATAAAGAACTACAGTATTAGAATTTGGGACACATTCAACTTCTTGGATCTTCATGGGAGTTCACTGCAACTTTGTGTCATCTTGCCAGGTAAGTAGACATACTCTGAATTAAATGTACCTCTCTTAAAAATTGCTGAAAAGTCAATGTGGATAACCTTAATTATCTAAATATATGTGTTTTAGATCAGTTCCATTCAATTCATGGCATCGGGCCAGAATATCTCCGGGATCGCCTTCTGCTGCACGAATTCCAGCGACCGGTTAGGTCCCACAGAGAGGGCCTTCTCCGGGTCCCGTCGACTAAACAATGTCGTCTGGCGGGACCCAGGGGAAGAGCCTTCTCTGTGGTGGCTCAGACCCTCTGGAACCAGCTCCCCCCAGAGATTAGGATAGCCCCCACCCTCCTTGCCTTTTGGAAACTCCTTAAAACCCACCTCTGCCGTCAGGCATGGGGGAATTGAAACATCTCCCCCTTGCCCATGTAGTTTTTGTGTATGATTCAATTGTGTGCTTGTTTTTTATATATTGGGGCTCTATTGGATGTTTTAACTTAAAACTGTAATTTAGATTGCGAAATATTAGATTTGTTACTATGTTTTGTTTACCATTGTTGTGAGCCGCCCCGAGTCTACGGAGAGGGGCGGCATATAAATCCAATCTATAAATCCAATTCAATTCAGGTCAAGTCAAGATTTCATATAATATGTAATAGAAAATACAGCTATATTTGGGTTATTTTCCATTAAAAGAAGTGACTTCAAATGATATGGTGGGCAAAAATCTTTGGCATTATCTTAACAATACTGATGTAGGTATTCTTCAAAATTGTGTGAAAGGTTATGTGACAAGTATAATAAATGGTCCTCAATGAAGATGTTTGTTTTTCTTCTCTCTAGAATTCTCATCTCTCTGTAACGTATGGAGTGAGATGTTTTCCCTCCAGTGTGCATGTGTGTGGAAAAGATGAAGAGGTGGGCAAAAAGGGACAGGAGAGAAGGCACAGGATAAAAGCTTTTACAAAAGCCTTTTCAGTTCCCCAAACATAAATACTTACCTGATTAAAATGTTTCAACTTGTCAATTAAATGACCTATCTGTGGATCCAACCCTCTGACTATCAGCTCTGGATTATTCATTTGGGCTTTCAATCCATTTGTAACCACTCTGCTTGTATAACTGTAACATAAAAAGAATGGAAAGACTGACATTAATAAAATATATTTAACTACAGGAAAACAGAATTCTCAGAGACCTTTGAATAATATCTTTCAAGGGATTTTTCAGGAAATAGCAACTTCTTCAACAATAGAAGGGGGAAAGATTATTTACCCCTCTGCCATTGAATAAATTATGTTTAATCCTTGCATCTAAATTTAAATGGAAATTCTAGTACAGTGATACCCTGTCTTACGAACCCCTCGTCACACTAACTTTTTGAGATACGAACCTGGTGTTTAAGATTTTTTTGCCTCTTATTCTGAACTATTTTCACCTTACGAACCCAAGCCACTGCCACTGGGATGCCCTGCCTCCAGACTTCCATTGCAAGCTGAAGGCTCCCCTCACTGGGAAACACCATCTCTGTACTTCCGTTGCCAGCGAAGCATCCATTTTTGTGCTGCTGGGATTCCCCTGAGGTTCCCCTCCCTGGGAAACCCCACCTCCAGACTTCCGTGTTTTTGTGATGCTGCAATTTCAATGAGGCTCCCCTCGTGGGATTCAAACCAGCACCAGCAAAAATGAAGGGAATCCCAGTGAGGAGAGCCTCAGCGAAATGGCAGCATCGCAAAAACATGGAAGTCCAGAGGTGGGGTTTCCCAGGGAGGGGAGCCTCGGGGGAATCCCAGCAATGCAAAAACGGGCGCTTCATTGGCAACAGAAGTATGGAGGTGGGGATTCCCAGCAGCATAAGGCAAAAGGGGTGAGTGTTGGGCTTGCACGCATTATTTGCTTTTCCACTGATTCCTATGGAAACATTGTTTCATCTTATAAACTTTTCACCTTACGAACCTCATCCCAGAACCAATTAAGTTTGTAAGACAAGGTATCAATCTGTAAGATGGTAATATCTTTCTTAGATCTATACATTCATAAAATAGTTGTTTTGTTATTAAAATTTAAAGACTTTTAAATAAATCAAAAGAATATGATTTTATACATCTGGTTGAACCCAATTTGTTGAAATTAAAACAATTAATACCTGAGATTGATTTGGAATTGTTTTTACATAGCCCTTGGTTATTCGTAGGTTTTATCTTCCAGAAAAAAATCATAAAAAAGAAATAAATGTTCTAACTTGCTGCACTGTTCTTATAAAATAACTTGTCTGTTCTTTGAAATTATGGTATGTAAACTTCCACTCATCTATGATTTATTTACTGATATGTATATTAATGATTTACTAACACAAAGGAATTCAACTAACTGTTTAGATGTTAAGACCACGGGGGGGGGGGGGGGAATCCATGAAGAAGACATAATGTTTGCACACATTATTTCTACTGCATTGTTTCAGAAATTCTTGTCTAGCTCTTTCTAATTTCAATTTCCTTTCAGTGGTTGGGCACATCTGTAATGGATATTACGGGAAGGTATCTTCCAAGTCCCATTGGATGGCAGGATTTAAGGTAAAGGATCTGGATTGTACCCACCCTCTCTAATCTGATAGAGCAGGCAGACTATAGGAAAAAGAGCCTCAGCCTGAATCAGTCCATTTTTCCACCTACAGCATAGCCAGCAATTACTGGCAATAGCTCTCTAGAGTTTTGCACACTATATTTTCTCAGCCTTACCTGGAAACTTTACTTATAATCCGTCTGCTTTATTACTAAGATATACCATTTCCACACTCTAAAGCTAAACTAGAAGAAGTGATATATTGCAGACATTTCAAAAAATTTAACATATGGAAGTAAAATATTCCAAAGAATTATGAACAAAGGTCTTATGGAGAGAAACTTGCTTAAGTTTGAACTGAAAAAAGCTTGCCTGTAAGACAGTAATGGCGAACCTTTTTTTCCTTGGGTGCCGAAAGAGCATGATGAGTGCCCACACCCATAATTCAATGCATGGGGAGGGCAAAAACAGTTTTTCCCACACACACCCAACAATGTTCCCTCTAATTTTTTTCGGTGTGGGCAGAAAAGTATTTATTTATTTATTTATTTATTAATTAGATTTGTATGCCGCCCCTCTCCGCAGACTCGGGGCGGCTCACAGCAATAATAATACAATGTAAACAAATCTAATATTTAAGTTAATTTTAAAAACCTCAATTTAGAAACCAATCATACATACTAGCATACCATGCATAAATTTTATAAGCCTAGGGGGAAATGTCAATTCCCCCATGCCTGACGACAAAGGTGGGTTTTAAGGAGCTTACGAAAGGCTAGGAGGGTGGGGGCAACTCTGATATCTGGGGGGAGTTGGTTCCAAAGGGTCAGGGCTGCCACAGAGAAGACTCTTTCCCTGGGTCCGCCAAGCGACATTGTTTAGTTGATGGGACCCGGAGAAGGCAAACTCTGTGGGACCTAACTGGTCGCTGGGATTCGTGCGACAGAAGGCGGTCCCAGAGATATTCTGGTCCGGTGCCATGAAGGGCTTTATAGGTCATAACCAACACTTTGAATTGTGACCGGAAACTGATCGGCAACCAATGCAGACTGCGGAGTGTTGGTGTGACATGGGCATATTTAAGAAAGCCTATGATAGCTCTCGCAGCTGCATTCTGCACGATCTGAAGTTTCCGAACACTTTTCAAAGGTAGCCCCATGTAGAGAGCATTACAATAGTCAAGCCTCGAGATGATGAGGGCATGAGTGACTGTGAGCAGTGACTCCCGGTCCAAATAGGGCCACAACTGGTGCACCAGGCGAACCTGGGCAAACGCCCCCCTCGCCACAGCTGAAAGATGTTTCTCTAATGTGAGCTGTGGATCGAGGAGGACGCCCAAGTTGCGAACCCTCTCTGAGGGGGTATAATGTCTGAGCAGCACATTTTCATGCTTGGGCATGGATCAGTTAAAAACCCGGTTGTTAAGCGAATCTGGCTTCTCCGCCTCACTCCCCCATTGTCTTTGCTTGTGAGATGGTCGCAAAAGGGGGTCACATGACCTCAAGACACAGCAACAGTCATAAATATGAAACGACGGCCATGTTTTGATCACATGATCATGGGGCTGCTGCAAAGGTCATAAGTGTGAAAAAGGGGCATAAATCACTTTTTTCAGGGTCGTTGCGACTTTGAACAGTCAGTAAATGAACCATTGTTGTAAGTCGAGGACAACCTGCCTTCCCCCCAGATGTTTTTTGTGGAGCTATAAAATAGACTCCTGATCTGCTTCTAAAAGTGCGCACTGGTCAGACAGATAATCCTCGACTTCTGTTCGGACTCCAATGGTTCTATCTCCTGAGTAAGGTGGTTATTACATGAGTTCTGCCTCACTTTATCACCTTTCTTGCCACAGTCGTTAAGTGAATCCCTGCAGTTGCTTGTCAGAAGATCCCAAAAGATGTTCACATAACCCTGGGACATTGACACCATCATAACTACAGACCAGTTGTCAAGTGTCCAAAGTTTGATCCAATAACCCCTTTATTTTTCTAACAAAAGTCCTTCCTTCCTAGAATGAAGAATAGAAAGAATAAAATGGAAAGGGGGATTAAAATGGGATAAAAATTTTTTTAAAAAAAAGAGTTCGGTTCAAAATTCTGCTCAGAGTAAAGAAATTGGAGTTTGAGGAGGGTTGATTAACCTTGGAGTATTGTTTTGTTTGCTCTTTTTTAACTTTAATTATTTTTCTATTTAGATATATCAATTTAGGAATTGCTGATCTGTTTTAATACTGGATGTTTTTAAGAAGATGTTGGATAACCATTTATCTGAAATGGTGTAGGTTTCCTGCCCAAGCAGGGGGTTGGACTAAAAGATCTCCAAGATCCATTCCAGCTTTGTTATTCTATGTTCTAAGGTCCTTAATACCGGTAGTTAGTGAATCATTTTTAAGCAAATTCACTAATTTTCCAAATCAAGGAATCCATGGGAGATTTTTAATATTTGGTAATACAAATCATAATTAATTATGCATGTTTAACTAGATCTGCATCAATATTTGCATATTATTTAGGCAATATCATATTGAATGTCTCCATATAATTATTTTTGCCTGCCTGAACTAATTTCAAGGAGACAAGAATATTGTATATACTTTGTTTTAACAAGGTAATTTCTAACATTTTCCCTCTGTCCTGTATAAAAGAGTTTAGGCACATTTCCCCGGGAGCCGTGCCACTTACAAAGAACTCCAAGAGATATAATAAAATTGTATTTTTTTAATATAACAGAAATAAAAAAATGGTAAAAGTCATAACATATAGCAATTACATTAATTACAATTTTAACTAAATTTAAATTAAGGGTAAATGCAGACAGATTAGATTTAGTTTGCTTCTCAGTCCCACCTCCAGCTTTTTTGGAGTATTGTCCCACTCAAAGACCAAATACAGCTTGAAAAAATTATAGAAAAGAATTTGCAAATGAATTTGTTTGCATTAGAAAAAACTAAAACAAAACTAAAAAATCAGGGCTCTTAAATGAAGCAATATTAGGGAATCATCAGGAAAATATATCCACAGGCCCTTATAATTTGAAAGGACTATACTGCCATTGCTAAATAGAGGAGCTGTTCTCTAAACATAAATTTTTAGAAATCATTATTATAGCAGTACTATATCTAGATATTCATAAAAAACTAGATATCAAATTTTAATTTTTTTTTTACTCACATATAATCACACATATCAATTACCACTGATCCAAGTATTATAATAATTTATTATGCTGTGTGATTATTAGAAATACTAATCATTATGTCTTACCTTCAACAAATAAGCAAATAAGCATCAAGATTGGATTCACAATTATTTTGCTTAGTTTTTCTAAATTTTACTATTATGGTTCCCCCCCCCCCAATAATCAGTCCCTAATACACTGATTACAATATTTCTAAAAAGAAATACGTTTAAAAATGGCAAAAAAAGTAGGAGATACTAACAGAACAGAGTGTATAGATGAGAGGTTGATAGATGCAGATAGGATAGGATAGAGGGAAAAGGGATATGTTGGGATGTTTATTCCTTACCAAGTTTGTTTGTGAACTAGGATAAACACACACACACACACAAACACACACACAGCCCCAGGCAATTCCATGAATTAAATTCTTTATTTTTCACCCCAAAGCAACAACACAAGCTATTAGGTGGGTAGGCTACAAAAGGTTATTTAGCAGATATTTTATAAAACTCTAAAATGTGTAACTGCTATTTCATTAGGAACCAGAAGAATATTCTTTGAGACAAGTTCAGCAGAGCAGCATTGTTTCTTTCATGCTGGGTGCCCTTTCAAACTTTATGAAAAAAATCTGTCCATCTTTTTGTCAACATATGCAGGCTCCCATATTTAAATCCCTTCAAGCTTTTTGCAGAAGAGACGGAGTAACGACACGGACACCAGAGCTGGATTTAAACTTGGGTCATTTTTATTAAAATAAATTTGCATAATTTATTAATTAAATTAGCATGAATTAGCATAAATTTGCATAAATCAACATATTCAACTATGACCCGGAAACAGTGGACCTGCAGGGTCAAACAAACACTTCCGGGGCGGAAATGACGTAAAAGGTCAACATTCCTGGGCAACTAAGGGCGTAGTCGATGCTGGTCCAGGTGAGGGACCTCTCCCTCACCTGAGACCCTGCCATGCACTCGCATGAGGGGGGTCCCGCCGGCTCACCCCTACCCTGGGACTTCAATAGCGGGACCCAAAGACAGGTTCCCCCCAAGTGCGCAGGTAGCACCCACCATGAGCTTGGAGAGAACCTGTCAATCATCCCCAAAGATGCCCAAGGGAGAACGCGCAGTTGCTGAACCACCACCCAGATTTCCGCCCCTAACCTGCCACGGAGCGGGGGTCAGATCTCTATCTTGGCCCCCCGACTCCCCCCTCTAACTGCGCCAGCTCACGCAGAGACACTGCAGGTCCTGTAAGAAAGTGGTGTTCCTCAGATCTGACAGAGGAAGACCAGCAGCCAGGTAAAGCCACAGCTGATCTATGGTGATGCGGGGATGGGCCACAACCACCCCGCCTAACCCTCTGACTACCGTACCCAGGGCCTTAACTCCCCTCCTAACCCGGTGAAGGGCCCTAAGGGAAATGGCGTCCCACCAAGCGATCCCCGTGAGGATCTCGACCACCCCCCTGCGTGGAGGGGCACACAGTGCGAAGCCACCGCAGGCAACGCGAGCCTGGCAGATCTGAAGTAGACCCCCAGGCCCACACAGGTCCTTGCCACCGAGGTGCAAGACCCACCACCGGGGCGCCGCCAGAGGATGCAGCCCTCCCAGTACCATCTGGGCGCAGCAATGGGATGCCGCCCTCCCAGCACCAACTGGGCGCAGCAATGGGATGCCGCCCTCCCAGCACCAACTGGGCGCAGCAATGGGATGCCGCCCTCCCAGCACACATCCAGGCACAGCAATGGGATGCCGCCCCCGGCACTAACTGGGCGCAGCAATGGGATGCCGCCCTCCCAGCACCGACTGGGCGCAGCAATGGGATGCCGCCCTCCCAGCACACATCCAGGCACAGCAATGGGATGCCGCCCCCGGCACTAACTGGGCGCAGCAATGGGATGCCGCCCTCCCAGCACCAACTGGGCGCAGCAATGGAATGCCGCCCTCCCAGCACACATCCAGGCGCAGCAATGGGATGCCGACCCCCGGCACCGACTGGGCGCAGCAATGGGATGCCGCCCTCCCAGCACCAACTGGGCGCAGCAATGGGATGCCGCCCTCCCAGCACACCTCTGAGCGCAACGATGGGATGCCGCCCCTGGCCACCGACTGGGCGCAGCAATGAAATGCCGCCCTCCCAGCCCAACTGGGGGCAGCCATGGGATGCCGCCCCCCGACACCACCTGGGCGCAGCAATGGGATGCCGCCCTCCCAGGACCAACTGGGCGCAACAACGGGATGTCGCCCTCCCAGCACCTCCTGGGCGCAGCAATGGGATGCCGCCCTCCCAGGACCACCTGGGCGCAGCAATGGGATGCCGCCCTCCCAGCAATAGCGGTAGAAACGCCCGTCCCACCGCACACCCCGTCTCCCCGCCAGACAACAAGGACCCAGCCGCCACGACGGCAGGGTCCCCACCCCCGACGGTACCTTGTTGCTGAGTGGTCTCGGAGCGCTCATGACCCAAAGCAACACCCTCGGTTGCGTCCTGGCGGGGTCGAATAGAAAGGGACCAAAGGGGAACCTGGCCTAAGATCTTACCCCGGACCCTCAACAGGCCGTTCGTACCCTAAAACAGGCCGTTGACCGCCAGCGGTCGACTTCCCCGAATCCTCCGTATCGAGAACGCCGTTACCGCACTAGTGGCAGCGCCTCTCGAGAACGACGTTCCCTAATGGCGGGATCCATACTTGGCCTGGCCAAACCCTACATACTAGCACCCACCTAACTGAGGTAATGAGGTGGAAGGAACAAAATGACCTGACGGCCTGCGATAAGGCCCTGGCCCAACCTTCCGGCACCGTCACAATGCGGAAGTCACCGTAAATCAATAACCCCGCCCCCGCCTTAGACAAAAGGCGAAGCCGGCCAACCTGGACCATAATAGTCCTAACTGAAAGGCCACGCTGCCTAAGCTGGACACAAATATGGCCGGGTACACAACTGGGGCAGGCCAGCTATAGGGGTCACCCGTATACTGCCTGCAATCCCCAAACTCTTCACCTGCCTGCTGCTAAGCCCCCCAGAGTGCCAGACACTCCCGAGAGTGCCGTAGCCCAGCAAGCCTCTACTCTCCACTGCCTAGGAGCCCACCCAGGCTCCAAAGGTGGACAGGAAAAAACCTCTGGCGACACACGTGCCCACGGGGCCAGGGTCCGAAACCGGGACAACTGACCACGGGACAAGGCGTCAGCAACCCCGTTATCTAACCCGGGGACATGCCTAGACAAAAAACAATGTGTTCAGGGACAAGGACCTGTGCACAAAATGGCGGAAAAGCCGCATGACCCTGTCACTCTTAGAGGACAGGGCGTTCACAACGTGGACAACCACAAGGCTGTCGCACCAAAATGCACAGTCTTGCCCTAAACTGCTCACCCCAAAGCTCTAGGGCCACTATCAAGGGGAAGAGCTCCCAAAAAAGGTCAAATCCTTAACCAATGAAGAGGCCCTCCATTCTGGAGGCCACGCAGACCAGCACCGCTGGTCACCTAACACAACCCTGCACCTAACACAGGTCCCTGCAGCATCAGAACACAACTGCAAATCAGCTTCCAAAAGAAGCTCTTGCCTCCAAAAAGACAACCCCTTAAAACTTTCTAAAAACTCCCGCCACACGCAGAGGTCAGCCCTGACCCCTGCACATAAGCGGGTACGATGATGGGGCAAACGGAGCCCCTTCATCGCAGCATATAACCACCTAGAAAAAACCCTGCCCGGCACCACGACCCGGCGGGCAAAATTAGTATCCCAACTAGTTTCTGGAGCTGCCAAAGGGTGACCTTCCTGCAGCCCAGAACCGTACCCAGGTTATCCCTAATTTTAGTCAACTTGTCCAGGGGCAATCTAGAAGATTGCACCTCTGAGTCCAATTCAATACCGAGGAAGGTAATCCCGGTGGCGGGGCCCTCGGTCCCCGCAGGGGCTAAAGGCACCCCCAACAGAGCCAAAGGGCTTCGAAGACCCGCAGCAGAGCAAAGCAGTGCTCTGCCCGCGCAGTCCCCGCCACCAAGAAAACCTTCGAGGTAGTGAACGCCGAGCCCAGACCGCTGCGCCTCCTGAGCGCCCACTCCAATAAGGTGCTCGAGCTCACCCAAAAGAGAGCATGAGACGGAGCCACCCGTGGGTAAAACCCCGACCACATAAAAACACCTATGAAATGGAAGCCCAAAAGCCCGAAGCCGTCCGGGTGCATGGGGAAGAGCCGGGATGCTGACTTAATGTCGCATTTATCCATAAGGGCTCCAACCCCACACTGCCTTACCATGGCCACGACCGCATCAAAGGATGCGAGCCGGACTAAATAAAGTTCGTCAGGAACGAAATCCTTCACTGACTCCCTTTTAAGAAAAGACAAGTGGTGAATCAACCTAAATTCATCACCCACCTTGCAGGGGACCCCCCTAATGGGGAGACCCCAAGATTCGGGAAGGGCGGCTCCGGGAAGGTCCCAAGGCCCCTCCCCATGGCCACCTCTTATGCTATTCCGGACCGAACAATGCCGTCATGCCCCACAACCAACCTGTGGTTGTTGAACCCAAAGGCTTGCTCGAACCCATGTAAGGGATCCTGAATCCCTTGGAGAAACCTAGCAAGAGAGCGGCCGCTCTCGAGCGAGGGTGGTCGTCCCTCAACCAACCCCAATGTTGTTGTTGTTGTTGTTTTGTAAATTAATTGGGCAGGGCCCAGCTTTCCCCCCAGTAGGTGGGGTTTGTACCCTGGACCCCCTCCCCTCCTAACCGTCCCCTTTTAGGGGCAGGGGCACATTGAAGCGGCATGGGAGCCCCGCCTTCCCACACGCATGGCTGTACATACAAAAGGGGGGAAACAAGCCCCTCTGCAGCAAACCCATGACATGCAGTGAACGGGTCCCACACTGTGGTGGCCCCCATGTCCAATCTCCCTGGCCCCGACGGGTAAGCCGTCAAAAGGGGCGAAGGCCCTACAGCCTGGGTTGGCGGGGTCAAACCCCCCGCCCCCGACACACCAGGCCCTGGCAAAAGCAGCCCCAGGGGCCTATGTTCCTGCACTAGGAGCCAGGGGGGGGGGCAAACCTGGGTACAGGTGTGTCCCCCCCTGAAACAAAAAACCCCAAGAAACTGGGACCGAGTGGCAACAATATTTAAATAATTAAGTTAGACCATAACTGTACTGAAGTTTGTCCATGATTTCACTGAAATAGCAAAGGCTTGGAACAAACTTCCAGCAGGCCCGGTAGATGAATCCACAGCAACAGAATTCAAACATGCCTGGGATAAACATATATCCATCCCAAGATAAAATACAGAACAGAACAAGGGCAGACCAGAGGGACCAATGGGTCTCTCTTGCCGTTATATGTCCATGGTTCCATATAAATATGTGAAATAATTGCAACCATCATCAGTCCCATTATTAATATAATCTTGTGTACCCGTGATTCTTATTTTACACATGAAGGAACCGAGGCCACCTGGGCCCCAAGAGGGCAGCAAAAGGCCTCTGCCCAAACAGGCAGCGCAGCAGCAGGAAGCTGCCGCCACGGGCCCAACTGTCCTCCATTTTTATTTATTTTATGTTTATTTATTTTTCTTGTTTTTCGGGGGCCACGAAACGGGAGGGGCCGCGAGCCCTCCGCCCGAGCCCCCCACGTCCCCAAGGGGGCTTCCAGAACGATCCCCCCCAGAAATAGGGGGGCAACAGCCAAACGGCACCAGGCCTGGCCTTCCCGCCGGACCCGAAGCCCCCCAAACCATTCCCCCGAGCCTCCGATGAGGCTCTCAAAATGGCGACCGCAACACGCGGCCGCCTTTCAGCTGGGTGGGGGTGGGAGGCCTCACACGGGACTCCTCCGCAAGCCCGTTGCTGCCCAAGAGCTCCTTCGGAAGATGGGCAGACCGCCAGCCTCGGATGGGCCGAAGCCTGCTGCCCGCGATGAGCAGGCCACCTCCAGCCTCCAACGAGGCCTCCAAAGCGACGGCCGCCTCCACGCGGCCGCCGAAAGGCTCCAGGAGCAGACAGCCAAGTGTCTGCTCCTTTGACTGGGTCCGGGCGAACAAGCTTGGCCCAGGGCCTGCGGCCCTTAAATAGGGCCAGCAAGCCCCGCCCGGTCCCCATGTCATTCCAGGCCACGTGGGCCTGGCTTTCCCGGCCGAAATCTCGTCTCGCGAGATTTCGGCCGAAAACAAAATGGCGGCCGCCATGAAGAGTCCGGTGTCTGCCCGGCCCTTCCGCAAAAGCGCCGTGGCCGGTAAGTCGAGCCGGCGATATTTTCATGGAGGTTCAGCTATTGGCTGCGGAGACTGTTCTAGAATCAGTAATCTCAAGACTGTTACCCTGAGATATCTATAATTAAGATATTTAAGATAATAGCTTTAAAGTACTCGTGGGAAAATAGTAAATGTAAGCAAAGCAAGGAAGATTATATATACAGTGATCCCCCGGTTATTGCGTTCCCGACCATTGCGAACAGGCTAATTTGCGATTTTTGAACCCGGAAGTCAAAACACCATCTGCGCATGCGTGCCCTTTTTTTCTATGGGCACGCATGCGTAGATGGCGCCGGGCAGATCAGCTGCTGGGCGGCTTCCCTAGGTCTTCCCCCTCTTGGCGGGCATCAGCGAGGAGTTTCCCCACCGCCCACGCAAACTCCTCACTGCTGCCGCTTCGCTCGGGCCGCTTCCCAACTGAGTACTCAGCTGGGAAGCAGCCCGAGCGAACGGCTTGTCCGCAGCCTGCCTGCCCGCGCGCCCGCGGCTCGCGCGCCCTTCTCCCGCCCACGCCGTTCGCTCGGGCCGCTTCCCAGCTGAGTACTCAGCTGGGAAGCGGCCCGAGCAAACGGCTTGTCCGCAGCTTGCCTGCCCGCGCGCCCGCGGCTCGCGCACCCTTCTCCCACCCACGCCGTTCGCTCGGGCCGCTTCCCAGCTGAGTACTCAGCTGGGAAGCGGCCCGAGCGAACGGCTTGTCCGCAGCCTGCCCACGCCGTTCGCTCCCCCCTCTTGCTGGCCGGAGGGCGAGAAGCCCTCCCCAGCACCCCGCTCGCCCGCCCTTCGCCGCTCGCCCGCCCTTCGCCCGGCTACCCGCCCGTTCGCTCGCTGCTCACCCCGGGTTTGGGGGGGGTGCTGGCAAGCCGCCCATGCTGGCGGCGACGTTTTAAAACAGCCGCGCGGCTTTCCAATGAGTCCCAAAGACAAACACGGAAGTTTGACGTTTGTCTTCGGGACTCATTGGAAAGCCGCGCGGCTGTTTTAAAACGTCGCTGCCAGCATGGGCGGCTTCCTAGCAGCCCCCCAAACCCGGGTTGGGGGTCCGGGGGGTGCTGGCAAGCCCCCCATGCCGGTGGCGACGTTTTAAAACAGCCGCGCCGCCCCCAATCTTCGGCTCCTCGCTAGCGCTGCGGAAGTAAAAACACCATCTGCACATGCGCAGATGGTGTTTTTACTTCCGCAGCGCTACTTCGCGAAAACCCGCTCGTTGCGGGGGGTCCTGGAACGGAACCCTCGCAACGATCGGGGGATCACTGTATATATATAGTGGGACCAAGAGACAAAAAGGAAAGCAGTATGCTTCCTCCCATATTTGGATATACCAGAGTGATTCAACAGAAAACAAAAACATACGGCTCTTCCCTGGTACGAGCTGAAATGGAGGCAAGCCTGTGGTCTAGAGATTAAAGCTACTGCCTTATAAGGCAGACACCACAGGTTCAAATCCCAGTAAGGGTATGGCTAGCTGAAGAGAGAAAAAGAACTTGAAACAAATCTATAGTAGTCTCCCTTCCTTTCACTTATCAGCAAAAATACAGTGCTCCCTCTACTTACAAACAATGCCTCTGCTTAAGAACTTTTCTAGATAAGAACCAGGTGTTCAAGATTTTTTTGCCTCTTCTTAAGAACCATTTTCTACTTAAGAACCCAAGCCCAGAAAAATTTCCCAGGAAATTTGAGAGCAGCACGAAGGCCCAGACAGTTTCCTGCCATTCCCCCTAGGTTTCTCTCTCTGGGGCAGTGTATGGGAGGCAGCTTTGCACTGGGTCTATGGGAGGCGCGTGCTCTTCCTCAGCGCCTCAGAGTCCCTCTTTTTTTTTTTAAGACTTAAAGTTTGGGATTGTTTTGATTCCCCTCACTTCACCTTCTTCCTTTGGCAGCAACTGTCCTCTTCCTCCTCTTCTTCTTCCTCCTCCTCCCACCCAAATTCCGAGCTTTTATTTCTTTCCTAATGAGTTTGCATGCATTATTTGCTTTTACATTGATTCCTATGGGAAAAACTGCTTCTACTTACAAACTTTTCTACTTAAGAACCTAGTCATGGAATGAATTAAGTTCTTAAGTAGAGGTGCCACTGTATGTTACACATGTAGATTATAGTTTTTCGGCTATAAAAGAATTTATCTGCCTTGGACATGGTCTCTAGTGGGACCGAGAGGCAAAAGGATAGCAGTATGCTTCCTCTCATATTTGGGTACACCAGGGTGATTCAACAGAAAAGAGAAGGGGGGCGGGAGAGAGAGAGAAAGAGAGAGAGAGATGGAACAATGTCTTAGTCTGGCTACTTTTATAACAAATAGCTAAACTATCAAAGTTTGAACAAAAAGAGTTTGGGAAAATAAGAGAAAAATCTTATTCACTACCTATATAGTATAGTACACATACACATACAGTATATACTGAGAGAATTAGACAGAGGGAGAGAGAGGGGAGAGAGAGGGGTGGAGAAAGAGAGAGTGCATTTGTGTGGGCACATGCGTGCATTGTGTATGTGTATAATTTATGATTATAAATAACCATTTAAGTAATTGATTTCCTGAAAGAAATAAAATATGAAACCATATACTAAATCAGGGATTGGCAACCTTAAATATTCAAAGAGCCACAAAAGTCCTAACTGGAACCCTCCCTGTTCATTTCTGGAGCAAACCAGAAGGCCACTTCCCCTACCATAGATTCTCCTCCTATCAGGCACCCTGCAACCAGAAATACAGTTCCCCCACCATAGAATTTCCTCCTAGCACAGCATCCTTTTTCCTTTACCTGTTCTAACCAAAACTCCTATTAATTGTGGAGCCGACTGGCAACAGGAAGCCGCAGGAGAGGGATGAAAGAGCCATATGTGTCTCCAGAGCCGTGAGTTTGCTGAGCCCTGGTCTAAATACTTCCAATTGTATTTTATGAAGAGTTCAAACGATGTGTTAGAAAGTCCATATATCAACTTGTTGACAACTTGTTAGAATCTTCTACTTGTAATTGTATTAATTTGACCTCCAGCAGGTGCAGGGACTACACCTACTCCCATAGTAAAGAAAAAAGAGCAAGGTAAATTTTTTTCCAGTTTCCCTCCCCCTCTTCTTTATGGAAGCTTTGTTTTTTTAAAGGTTGAAATATAACTAGTAACAACTTTTTTATATGACTGAAGAAGGGTTGATCTATGAAAATATATGCTGAAATGCCCTTAGTCTTTAAGATGCTTCTGCTACAACAGGCTAATATTTCTATGTATTTAGAAGAAAACAAATAAGGAACCTGAAATATTTCTTTTGAAATTCTTACACAAACAGACACTAGTGGTATAAATTTCATAGCTGTTTGAAAAGAATAAAACTGAAGTAAAATCCAATTATAGCAGACTGATGGGTTTTCTTGGCAGAGAAACATGAACATTTCCAAATATTTTTATATGGATGATCTGGTTTCATAAAATTTACCTTAAAGTATAGACTATCTATAAAAATGAAGGAAATATGAAGTAATTGGTTCATTTATAGAAAATGAGTGTACCGAATTGCAAAAATGTAAAGAAACAGTATATGGATCAAAAGGAAAGGAGAAAATAGCAATTGGATGGAGGTGATGAGATCAATTCTATTATATTTACCTTCATCCCTTTTTCCCATGTAGACGTTGAAGAATATAATACTCTGTAGAGCTATTCTATAGTAGAATGAAAATAACTTCTGTATCTAGTTCTCAAATTATCAATAACTGAATATGGTAAAAATAAGATTAAACTAGTGAATACCCGCCAAATAAATATAGGGACTAAAGGGGAAAAATAGCACTTTGAATTGAACCTGGATGCAAACCAGAAACCAGTGCTATGCATGAAGCAGAAATATAATATTAACCACTCCAAACTTGACTGTAAAAAATAGGACTTCAGTAACCGAGTTGTCGAAGCATGGAACTCATTACCGGACTCCATAGTGTCATCCCCAAACCCCCAACACTTTACCCTTGGATTATCTACGGTTGACCTATCCAGATTCCTAAGAGGTTAGTAAGGGGCGAGTACAAGTGCACTAGAGTGCCTTCCATCCCCTGTCCTATTGCTCTCCTATATCTCCTATACCTTTCTTCTATTCCTATATCTCTTCTTCTATTCTTTCATTGATATGTTCTATTACTATATCTTCTTTTCTATTATTTCTTAGATATATTTTACTATGAGTATCTCCTCTATAACCTTCATCATGTATTTTACCATGTGTATATAGATATATACCCACTAAAACCCTCATTGTGTATTGAACAAAAATAAATAAAATAAAATAAATAATGTGCGTGTTTTCAGGGTGATACATAACTGCCTGTGCTGTTGCATTTTGCACTAGTTGAAGTTTCCACACACTCTTGAAAGGCATGTAAAGTGAATTACAATGGTCTATACAGGAGATAATTAGTACATGAGTAAGTGGGGAAGCACAGCCTCACCATTCAGGGTGACATAGCATTGTGCTGGTTCTCTTCCTTCCTGAGTCAACAATAGTTTCTGTTGATCAGGACTGAGAGAGCTCTTCCTTAGTCATTACTATGTGGGTGGCCTAAGGGCTTGATGTGCTCTCCTTCGGGGGAAGTCATCCACTGCCGTGAGGTTTGGTATCATCAATATGCTGATGATGCTCAAGCAAATTAAGCAATACTGTGGAAAGTCCTGGTGCTTGGAAGCTGTAGGGAAACAACAAGCTTCAACTGAACCATGGGAAGACTGAGCGACATTGGGTTTTAGAGTTTCCAGACTCATGAAGTTTTGCAAAGGCCCTCTTGGTCTCTTCTTTCATAAACTACTGAAGACTCATTTATACCGCCAGGCATGGGGGAGTTGAGGTAGCTCTTCCCCCTAGGCCATTACAAGTTATGCATGGTAAGTTTGTGTGTATGTTTGGTTTTATAATAGGGGTTTTTAGTTGTTTTTTATTATTGGATTGTACATGTTGTGTTTATTATTGTTGTTAGCCGCCCCGAGTCTATGGATCAAAAGGAAAGGAAACCACCGAGAAAATAGCAATTGGATGGAGGTGATGAGATCAATTCTATTATATTTACCTTCATCCCTTTTTCCCTTGTAGACGTTGAAGAATATAATACTCTGTAGAGCTATTCTATAGTAGAATGAAAATACAAATCCAATAAATTATTATTATTATTATTATTATTATTATTATTATTATTATTCTTTCTGGAAGGACACCCAGATTCTGAGCCACAGCTGTCTGGGGCAATGTCACCTAATTTGTATCAAAGATGGTACAGTCTAAGATCTAGAAACCCTAAAACCCAATGCTATGCCACCCACTCCCAAACCCCATAACCGATCCAGATGAATATTTATTTATTTTATTTATTATTTAGATTTGTATGCCGCCCCTCTCCGCAGACTCGGGGCGAATATAATGGTTGATGATATTGAAAGCTGACAAGAAATTAAGAAGAATGGATGAATTACCCCACCTTGCTCCCTCCAGAGATCACCCATAATCCATTTGGGTTAACTTGTACTTCAGTCTGAATCCTGACTGAAAAGGGAGGTGGGACACTGGATGAAAACTGTCCAGTATGGTAGGATCCATAATTACTTCTTGAGAAGGAGGTGAATCAATGCCTCCATGAGAGACAAAGAAACTATCCCCTTTCGCAAGGATGAATTAACCACCAAGAGCGCCTAGCCACATGTTCCCTTCCAAACAGCTTTAGCCAACCAGGAGGGACATCTTCATAAACACTAGATATTCTTTTGTTCTTGTCAGAAACTATGACTATGTTGTTTTTGTCTTATGGAATCATTATTTAGTGAAGGGCGGAAGACATCTTCATTATATCAGATTTGAAGTTTGATTAGATTTTATTTACCCAACATTTTAATTTTTTTCTCAACAGTATGCTATCATCCCAAGCTCAAGTCACCCAGAATATAGTTTATTCCAATTGTTCTTTTTGTGTTTCTTCAGCAGCAATGGAAAATATGCCACCCACTGCCTAATCTGCACCATTCTTAGATGAAACAAGGTGAGAACTTTGGCAACAGTCATTTGCCTTTATGCTCTCAAACAAAAGGGTAAAGGGGGATGTAATATAGGAGGTGCTCTGTCGGGCTCTCTGGTAGACTCCTCCCAAAAATTCACAGATACAAATTTCAGACACACACACGTTTGAAAATTCAAAACAATGTTCTTTATAATGAAAATTCATTTAAACTAAGCCCTCATTTGGTATAGCAAAGAGCACTTGTCTCCAAACAAACTGGTAATTTGTACAAGTCCCTTATCAGTCCTGTGATACTTAGCTTGCAGCTGTGAGGCAATTCACAGTCCTTCTTCTTTCACAAACTGAAACACACTTTGCTCTGGTTTAGTTTCAAAGCGGGGAAAAATCAGCACACAAAGGTCGAAGTCAGTAAAGCAGTCACGAAACACAATGATCAGATAATCCTCCACAATGGCCAAACCCACAGGCTGCTATTTATAGCAGCCTCACTAATTACCACAGCCCCACCCAACCACAGGTGGCCTCATTTTCTTTGATAATAATCTCTCAGTTGTTGTTGCCTATGCATCGCTCTCCGCATGCGTGGCTGTATTATTAACTCTTGTTCTGAATCCAAGGAGGAGCTAGATAATTGATCCCCTGAGCTGTCTGCCACACTCTACTCCTCCCTGTCACTCTTGTCTTTTTGGTCAGAGGAGCCTTCATCATCAGATTCCACTGGGGGCAAAACAGGCCTGCAACATGTGGATGTCTCCCCCACATCCACAGTCCTTGGGGCAGGAGCTGGGCCAGAGCTAACCGCAACAGGAAGGAATGGATTTCTCAGTGTTTTCACTTTTGGCTTGTACACCAGAACCTTGGGCATACTTGTTGTTAGCCATGCAATGAGTTGTGGCTTGAAAAAACAAGGCTTTCAACTAAAAAAATAAAATTCTCCTAATGTATGCTATCAATAGTTCATTGTATGCTTCAGCAAATGCAGTAGATGAAATAGTAATTGTGCTACAGATGCACCCTTGTCCATATGCATGTCATTATATATGCATGCTATGAAAATAAAATATAGTTCTACATCCTATTCAGATATTGATTTCTAAAGTGGAATTAAACCCTGAAGAGTGACAGATCTAGTAATACAGCCTAAGAAAGCTAAAGACATTTCCAGACAGCAAAAGCAAAACATGATAAAAGATTCCATTTACAAATAACGTACACAAAAATATAATGTCTGAATAGAGACATAAATGAGACCATTTATGAATGAGCATTTATTCCTTCATTCACAAAAGCTCAAACTGGGGAAGTTGTGCTTCAGAACTGTTTAAAATTCAGTGATGACCAACTGATCTATTTGCTGACTGGCATGAATATAACTCCTAAATAGAAGAAGTGATGATAAGGTGAATTGGTCAGGACTGAGAAAGCAAGCATCTGATTTATCTTGCATATATGGCCTGCTTACTAGATAAAGCAGGATCCAGAGTCCCATCCAAATGGGATTGATGGACTCAAGGATGCTAATGCAAACAGTTCTCCACACAAAGACTAAATAACTGAGACAATTCATAACTACATGATGACTGCTACTGCAAAAGCCTTTAAGCAGGGGTCGGATACACCCTAGAAGCCGGGGGATGTCATTTTTACTCTCCTGGAAGCTCAAAAAAAGCTTCCAGAGCCTGAACCAGACTGCTTCCAGTGCCAGGGGAAGGCTGTTTTCACCCTCTTGGAAGCTTAAGGAAAGCCTAAGGAGCATTGGGAGAGTGAAACACACCACCCACCCACCCCGCTGTGATGCAGGAGGCTGTGTGGGCCATACCCACCCACTACTGTTGTACATACTCCTGATCAGTTAGAGGATGATGAAGATATTGAGGACTCGGATTCAGATAGTGTTTATGAAGTAGTGGGGGGCCCGGGGTTACAGATAGTAGAACAGATGGGAGGCCAGCCACAGGATGGGTCTATGAGTTCAGGATCTAGTGAGGGAGAATCAGACACTCGCTGGGTTAACCCTAAATTCAGAAGGGTCCAGAAACGTAGAGAGCAGAGGTCGGAAAGAAGATATTACGGAGAGGAATGGGTTAAATACTGTAGTGATGTATTTGGCACATCAGGAGAAGAATGGTGGAGTTTCAACTTTGCCGAAAAGAATAATGGATGTGTTTTTGCCATGCTAAAGTAAGCCAAAGTATTTTGTATTGTATTTAGTCAGTGCTGCTGTTTTTCAAAGTTAGGTGGTTAGGAAAATAAATCTTGTTTAAGTGAAGCAGGAAAAGGAATGTGAGAAATGCGGCTAAGAGAGAGATAACGGACCGAGTGCTGTATGGAATGTGTTTGAAGTACAGGAGAGCAGAGAAATAAACGGAGTTGCTTTATTCATGAAATGATGCATTTAATAAGAGTTATTTGTAATTACTAAATTTCTCCCAGAAACCTGAACAACTACCAGGCAGTGAACTGGTTGCTTACATTTTTCAACCCGACCCCTGCTTTTAAGAAATTTATAATATACAAATCGTTTGGTTAAGAATTGGGAATATAAATTAAATTTATAAACACAGAAGCATATTACCTCTCAGAACTAGATACTGGGGACAAACAGAACGATCATTATGAGAGTTTGTAAATTGTGAAAAATTTAAATTGTTGTACCACTAGTCCCAAATTAGTCTGTGATATCCCATCATCTGGTCCCTAGTCCTTTTTATTGAAGATGTCAAATATTGAACATAAAAAGGTACATTCATTGAAGAGACATTCTAACACTGAAGTTCATACCTTGTGGCTTATATTATGGTTTTTATGACATTTCTTTTGGTGCTTATGTGGGTTTCCTATGATATATCTCCAACTAATATAAGGCAGGTATAATTTAATGGACCATTGCCTGACCAACAGAGTAAGTTTAAATTTATTAAACTTATAAATTTAACTTTATAAATATTATAAATTTAATAAATTTATTAAATTTATTAAATTTATTAAATTTAATTAAATTTATTAAATTTATTAATAAATTTATTAAATTTATTAAATTTATTAAATTTATAATATTTTAATTAACTGGATTATGTATTGGATTGTCTTTTCACTTGTTGTGAGCCGCCCCGAGTTTTCGGAGAGGGGCGGCATACAAATCCAAATAATAAATAAAATAAATAAATAAAAGTTCTATTAGATGCATTCCTTCAGCTCCCAAATAAAATTGCAGTCAGCAGAAAAGACAGATTTCATTGGAGTTTTGAAAACAATAAGTAGTCAGCTTTTAAACTGACATTGTGACATTGCAGAGTATGCAGAATTGCATCATTATTCTTTAGATCATTTTTCATTAAGGAGAAAAAATTCCATTCTATCCATCCAAGTTCTCCATATGATACAGGCTTCTTTGTTGGCTCTTGCCCTGCCCATCACTGTAATTATTATCAAATTTTAATGGACTTCAGGTAGACACTGATATTCAGCAATATAATGATCTGTAATCTATTTTTCCAAAGAATACTAAATGAAACCTCAGTGAAAGCTTTACTTTGAGTTTATGATGTAAATTTAAGAAGTTGCTTGGAGGGAATAGGGAAAAAATAGATCAATGTTTTTATTGGTGGTATTTTGAATAGAGAAGAATGCTGCCAACATCAACAGACAAAATAAAAACCTATGAGAAATTTGCTGATGTTTACATGAACTCAGTACGGAAGTTAAGCATAGTAGATAATTAAATTATATGAGTAATCCTGTGTTATATCTACAGAAAACAGGACAGTCAACCTAAAAGTGTATAAATAGAACAAATACAATATTTTTGAGTATTACATTTTTGTAGTGCTACACAAAAACATCATTTCAGTTACACATCTACAGTTATACCCGTTAGCCACTGATGAGAAATGAATTTCTGTTCATTGTAGTCATAAGGCCAAATCTCTGATATGCTTCCAATTAGAGGATTCCAGGTTTGCCATTTGATTCCTGTAATACTTGCATGGAGACTCATTGCCCTTAGGAAGCTTGATAAAAGTCCAAGTACCTGGGCTAATGGAGCTGAATCCAGGATGATAGCTATATGCCAGCTTCTGTGATGAATGCATTAAAATTAAATATTATATACCAAGATAAGTCTGATTTTCCCCCCTCCCTAGGCCTGTTTTCTTCGAGATCAAGGGATATATAAATGTGGAAAAATATATTTTAAAAAGCAACATTTCAAATGAAGAACTATGTTAATATTTTATTTGGGCAGTGTCTGGAGGAATAGCATATCAAGCCTCTTCCATTGAGCATTATAATTAGCAAGCTCAAATGTATTTTTGCAGTAAGAAGACTTACATATGCATAGTTGAATAAAAATGGAATAAGATTACTATTTCCCTGAAATACAAGCAATACTCCAAGCTTGCCAAATGCTACTGCAAACCAAACTCATCATGCTTAGCAGACAAACACATATACTCCCTCCCATCAGCCAAAGTTTGTGGCTGACATCAGCATTAGCTACCATATTCAGTGGGTTTTACACTGAACTAACATTTATTTCTTTTTAAATAAAGTGTGAAGTTTATCTAGTATATTTTTAGCCAAAATGTCCAAAGTACAGTGAATTTTCTCATACTAAGTATGGGGAAAGATTTACCTTGCCGTAATAATGGAGTGCAAACCTGAAATACTTTAGGCCAATAGCCCAGATAACCAGAAGAAGCAATGATAATGAAGGACATAAAACCCTTTTAATTTTCCAGAATATTGCTCCTGCATGCTGTTGCATTATGTTCTATAAAGGAAATCAAAATGTGATGTTTCCATTGGTCATCTTAGATTGATCAAGGTGATATGATATGCTATATACAGTAGTATAATAGGGTAAACCTTAGTATTTCCATTGCTAAATAATGCAGTCATAAATACACAATACACGGTTTATCATATCCACATATCACAATTTACTTATTACAATTTAAAATATCACTTTTTTGAATGAGTGTTTCTCTTTAAAATAAAGTAGTTCATGATGCAGGCATTTTGAATGACTCCTTTTCACTAGAATGAATTTCCTCCCAATGAGAATTAAAGACCCACCTCTACACAATTGTTTTCACTAAAGGCTCAAAGTGCCCTATCTGTGATAAGCAACAGCCATTAATCTCCCAGCTGTAGCATAAGACAAGTGGAAATGAAAAGACTTTTATTGGCACTCTCATTATTTGATGATAATTAAACTCCAGAGTGCCATAACTGCCCCTAATTTTTATTTTAAAAATATCAGTCGGAGACATTGCTCTTCCTACATCTGTCTTACAAATCTGTTGCCAAGCCTAAATTGAAACGGGGCACAAAAACACACTAATCTGGGCACATCTGAAAATATTAGCATTTATCTCCCCAATTTGATGTCCTTCAGAACTACCTTGAATACTGATTATTTGAAGTCCAATCTATTTGGAAAACAGCAGATGGAGAAGACTGGGTTAAAAAGTCTTATGTTACTTAATTATTTCACTTATGATGAACCATGCATAATTCTGCAGCCTGCAGCCACTATTGAATATTTCAATTACAAAAGCAGCAAATCAATCTGTACTGCATTTAAAGTTGTAATTCTTAAAATATTTTATGATTTCCATTCAGTGATGAATGTTAAATCTTAACTTATATTTTATATATATTTATATATTGCTATCTCACCTGATAGTTGAAAAGTATCAGGTGAGACCCAGAAGAGATAAAATGTAAAGGTGAATCGCATCCCAGAGGTTATATTTGGAAACAAAACCAGTTGACTTTAAGGGTTCATAAATGGTTCAATAATAATTATTTATCCAAGGGATCTTTGCCCAGTTCTACTCTCTGGAGCTTTGATTTTCTTTACAGTTATATAAACCAATCACCAGTGTAGGGAGACTGATGAATTACAACTCTCTCCAAGCTGGTTTGTCTACTTCTAGAGAAAAATTAAGACAATTTGTTTTATTTGGCCAGTATCAGAACTTCCTGTCATGGAATACCATATGGTATGAAATTTTTAGCTATATCGGGAAAACTGTTACTGGCAGAATGTAATAAAATGTTATTATAAGATTAAGAGACTTGCAACTAAAGAATTAGTGGTGCTGCTTTATGCTCTGTTATAGAACCACTACTACACAAATAGGGAAATAAAAACAACTTTAAAAATGAGGATTTGCATCCTTGTTTATTTACATGGACCAATAAGACACTTCCAATGCCCTTGGCATGTTCTTCAGCTTCAGTTCCCAGTGGAAAAACTCACAGCATGGTGAATGTTTTCTGGAATCCACACTATAATGTTCAATGTATAAACTTAGGACTCTGCCACAAGGGTTTGAATAGGTGCAAATATTTATTTGTTTGTTAATTTATTTATTTATTTTGTCCAATACCCAATGAGGGTTTTAGTGGGTATATACACATAGTAAAATACATGATGAAGGTTATAGAGGAGATGCTCATAGTAAAATATATCTAAGAAAGAATAGAAAAGAAGGCATAGTAATAGAACATATCAATGAAAGAATAGAAGAAGAGATATAGGAATAGAAGAAAGGTGTAGGAGATATAGGAGAGCAATAGGATAGAGGACAGAAGGCACTCTAGTGCACTTGTACTCGCCCCTTACTGACCTCTTAGGAATCTGGATAGGTAAACTGTAGATAATCTAAGGGTAAAGTGTTGGAGGTTTGGGGATGACACTATGGAGTCCGGTAATGAGTTCCATGCTTCGACAACTCGGTTACTGAAGTCATATTTTTTATAGTCTATCTAGTATATTAATTGTATATTAATATCTAGTATATTAATTGTTAAACTAGTTCTGTGCTTAAGAAGAAGAAACAGGCCATTATTTATTTGTTTTAAATACCTCATCTTTGCAGATGATGTAAAATTCTTTAACACCACTGATAGCACCGCTACCTTCCAAAAGGACCTTGACTTTGTGTCAGAATGGTCAAACATCTGGCAACTCCAAATCTCAACCAACATAAGCTCTGTCCTATACATTGGCAAAAGGAATCAGAACACCAAAGACAAACTGAATAAACAAGACTTTGCAGATAACCCCTACTATCCCAGTCCTAATGTTTTCCTCTTATTAGTACCCATATCATGTATATAAGCAGTGTTACATCTATGTATACTACCAATACGTACTTGACAAATAAATAAGTGAAATGAAAATAAATAAACATTTTCAAAAAGTAGAACAGATGACTCTTCTTCTACCGGTAATTTCCCGATTTCTTACGCTCTCACTGTGCCTGTTTGTTTGCTTGCCCGCCTGCCTATGTCTCTCCATTTTAACAGAGGATTTTTCAGGCATCGAATCATGGACAAATAGGAGATGAAAGACATTCTTGAACTAGAACTGAAAATATATCTTGTGGTAATGCCTTTTTACTTTAAGTCTTCCCAGGTTGAATAGGGGAAGTGTAAACACAGATACTGTATGCAAGGGTGGTGCACTATGGACTTTTTATGACTTGTGGGCTTTGCCGACTCAGAAATACTAGGAGTTGAATTCCACAAGTGATAAAAGGGACATAGTTCCCCACCCTTGCTCAATAGGATCAGGAGCTTGTCCAATCAGAATCAAGGGATACAAAGCCAAGTTTTCCAAGATTAAATAGTGAGATGCCAACTAAAGATGTTTAGAGGGGTTCATACATTGCACTAATCTATAATTTAATCAGTTTTGTGAATTAGCGAGATTGGGTGGGGTTCATAATTTACTAAGCTATAACTGCATGGCTCAACTCACACATTCTTTCAAGCCAAAAAGCAGCAAGTAAAATTTTGTAGTTTAAAATAATATAATATTCTCTAATTACGGTAACTATTGTATTTTTGGAGTATAAGACACACTGAAGTATAAGACACACCTTAGTTTTTGGAGAGGAAAATAGGGGGAGAAATCTGCCTACCAGATATTCATCTGGCTAGCGTTCTTAGTTTGGTCAGCTTCAGCACATTATTTTATTCCCTGGTTAGGACTTAAAACAAACCTTATTCAGAGAGCGTAACAATGAAAGAGCTTTAAGCAAGTAAGAGCTGGCAACATAGTTAACACCTGGTTAGGGCTGGAAAGAAATATTGGGAGCAAGTAGAGCAATGAAAAAAACCCTGCAAAGACTAAGGGCTTGGAAAACATTCTTCGCAGAGAGTAACAATGAAAGAGCTTACAAGCCGTAAGTCTGCGGAGAGGGGCGGCATACAAATCCAATAAATAATAATAATAATAATAATAATAATAATAATAATAATTACAATCCGTAAGAGCTTGGAAGATCATTAGCACCTAGTTAGGGCTGGGGAAAAAAAGCTTCGAAAAAGCTACATTCAGAATATAAGACACCTAAATTTTCAGCCTCTTTTAGGGAGGAAAAAGGGTGAGTCTTATAGTCTGAAAAATACAGTACTTTAATACCATTGCACACTAAATGTGTTTAAGGGAATGGGTTAATGCAGTAGAAACCTGCAGTTATACTGCGGGCTGCCTTTAAAATCACTAAGCATCATGTCAGGATGTAGAAGTCATAACTTATATTTTTCATAATATTTGACCGTTCATGACTTCTTTGCACTGTACTGGCTAATCAACTGTTATTTGTAGGGCTCCATTCTTCTGTACCCATGAAGCTTCTGCCAAGTCCAGTGGAAAAGCTGAATTAAAGGGAAGCATCAGATGAATGATTAACGGATGAGCCCAGGTGTTAAGCCTGGCAGTGAGTCAGGCATTCCAATTTAAAAAAACAAATGAAATTGCACAAAGACTTTGACCGGCTTCCCACAGAAATCTTGCAGAGTAGAGACATGGCACAGTTTGCTAATTTCACGAGATCTGTTAAAATAATTTTAAATTTAGAGAACTGTAGATATGAGTTTTATGAGGGTCTCAATGCTGAATTCATATCAAATATAATAATGCAAAAGCCCTGTTCTTAAGGGATAAAAACTTCATAATGGAATTGGTGCCGAAGGGAACATAGGCTTATATCAAGTATTCTCAAAAAATGACAACCAAAGCAGATTTATGTTGATTTTTTCCATTACTTAGACACTCATAGCATGCCAATCCAACTGCATTAGCTGCCTTCATTCTTTATATTGCTATCAATGCTGGAGTAAGTCGCTCTAAATTCCTGGCAATTAATTGGTAGGTCACTCAAGGTGATGATAATGTTTGCACTAAATGTCATTTTAATGAAAGAAAGGGATTTATTTTTTTAAAAAAAAATATTGTATAATTATTTCTATAACTTTTAAGGCATTCTTGTCATTACTGAATGGAAGCAGATCCTTTTAACTTTCTAATATTTTGCAGGAGCAAAAGTATTGATACAGTTAGTACTTTGCAAAGTGATGTTGCCTAATACTGAAATTAGGAAGAAAAAAATTTGATGCCCACCTGACATGTTATCCTTGAGTTTTGGCAAACTCAGTAAGCAGGCTGGGGCTTATGGGAATTGTAGTGCAAAACCTCTGGAAAGTATCAGGCAGTCTCCTGCTGGCCCTTTTGTGATCTCAGTTTCAGATGATATTGTAAATATGCCCCATTAATGGTGACTGTTTTTAAAAAAAAAATATATAGAGTTATTTCTAGAAATAATAGTCCACGATTTGCAGTCTATATACATACACCTGATTTTAGGGAAAATATTTCCTCGTAACCTAGAATCTAATTCAACATTTACAACTATACAAGCAACATTTGCTGTTGTCTAAAATGCTTATTGGTTGAAACAAGCTGGAACTGGAGCTCCCTCTACTGCTAAAAGGTTTAATTACAATATGATTGCAATATTATGCACTGAAATTTTGCTAAACCAAATACGAAAAAATGAAGAAATAACAGGTTTAAAAATCAAAGGTCATGAGTTTAAGCTACAAGCATTTGCGGACGATATAGCCTTTATTATCGAAAATTCGATACAAATGGGCAAAAAATTAATGGAAGAAATAAACAACTATGGACAAGTGGCAGGATTAAAAATCAACAAAACTAAAACCAAAATTATAGCTAAGAATATGACAGCAGAAGACAAACAAATACTAACTAGTAAATTAGAATTGGAGATTACAGAAATAATTAAATACCTAGGAATAAACTTATCATCTAGATGCATAACACTAAAAAAAGATAATTATGATACAATATGATTGCAACGTTTGTTTTTATAGGAAAGAATTTCAGGTCAACAATCTATTTTTACCAAAAGGCATATTTTTTACAGGAGGAAAAAATGTAGAAAGGGGAAAACTCCAGGCAATTTAACTAATCAGCAAGGTGTATATATATATATTTTAAAAATACTACAATTGACATTAGTCATGCAACCAGTAGAATAAGTGTTAAAAGGAGACAAAAGAAAAGAAACCACATTCCTTGTGTATATGAATAACATATTCAGGATTTGTTCCCACAGGTATCATCACACCAATCCAATTTTCTTTCTAGTTAAAGTTCAATTAGGCACTGAAGGCAAGTGCCAGATAAGTCAACCTGCTCAGCAGAGAGGTATAAAAGGAACAATTAATCTCACTCTTATTTTATTTGTGCAATCCAGCGGTGGGTTGCTCCTGGTTTGGACTGTTTCTTAGAACCAGTAGCGCTGGTGATGGTCTGCTCTGCCCACCCATCTGGGACACTCCGCCCACATAACTGAGATGTTTCTGCGCATGTGTAGAATTGTTGCACGACCAAGCGCGCACACGAACCGGTGGTAAAACAATTAACAACTCACTACTGGTGCAATTCACTCTCTTGTTAGGATGCATCAGAATTTTGTTTTATCTGCATTTTTAAGTGAGCTGACCTGGTTGAATTGGAACATAATTCTCCAAAGCCTTATAACTTAATAAAAGAGATTATAACATAACTCTTTTTTGGTGACCCTCCTGTTCATTTCCCCATTTGAATTCAATTTCTGTTTGAATCTCCATTCAACATAATACTATGGGTAATCAGAACTTACCTCCCCTATGTTAGTGGCCTCAAAGGAGGAGTATAGTTAATTAAAGAATGTACCTGCTTTGATAGAAAGCCTCTGTTTCTGACCTTTATGCCTTTGTGATAAGAAAAAAAGGAAAAGAAGAAGAAAGCAGGAGGCAGGCTAAGAAGAAGGAAGCTAGAAGAAGCAACCTAAAAGGAATCTAAAAGTATAAGACTTTCACTCGAGGTAGGAGGGGGGAGAAACTAAAACAGGGGAACTTGATTCCTTCGTCTGCTCCTAATTGACCTAGTGATCAATAGAATAAAAGAGGCAGAGAATTGATGGACATGGACATCCACAGTTAATTATCTGGAAGCTGCATGTTTCTCATGCACTCCAGGATCTCCATCAGGATGAAGGAAGACAATTCCCCAAGACTTATTTGGCACAGGTGAGCCAGGCAAAATATAATTAGTACCCAAGATGCTCAGATGGGTTGATACTTTGATGAAGCTAATCAGTTACAGTGTTATCATGAGATATGTTAGTATATTAGATTTCCTAGCACATGACATGTTCCTATTTGCTGGACCATTAACTTTTGCAAGCAAGGAACGAAGAATAAATTGATGTAGCATCTAAAAGGGAGCTGGAAAGAGAAGCTCAAAGAATTTGTTGCTTTGTGGTACCTTAGAATCTTAAAAATGGGTTGATAATCTCAAGATTTCATAGTTCTCTATGTTTTGCTACATATTATATAATTCAAGAATCAAACATGAAGTAGTTACTTTGTTGCAGGTGTCCTTGTTTTTATCAAATTCTCAATTTACAACTATTCAATTAGTGACCAAAGTTTCAACAGCAATGCAAAATGTGACTTGCAACTAGTCCTTTCACTTACAACCGATGCAGCACTCCCGTGGTCAAAATTTTCATGCTTGGCCTCCTGCATGTAATTGTTAAGGAATGTGCAGAACCCTTGAGTTATCAAGGACATACACAGAAGAAACCTGAGATTCCACAGATATCCAGGAGATTTGAGTAATTATTCAGCCATACAAAAACAGATACATTAAGGTTCAATTAGTGTTTACTTTAGAAATAGCAAAGTCAAGTTAAACAGCCCAGCATGTAGTTTTTTTAAAATCAGTCAATATCTCCCAATACAATAATACCATTACAAGCCTGTCTTTGTCTTAAATAGCAGACATACATTATAGCTTGCAAGTACATCAAACTAACACAGAGCATACTAAATCAGTCACAGTGAATCAGCAGAAAGAACAGAGAGAGCAGAGAGATAGAATCATGCTTTCTGGCTCCCTCTTATGGCAATATACAACACTACCTCTTAAACCTATAGTATTTCAATACATACAAACATGCATTGTTAGCTTGTTTATATATTGCAAATCAAACTGTCTTGTACATAGTACTAACTACTGTTAGTACTTAACAATGTTTGCAACACCTTGGAGTCATGTGATCACTATTTACGACCTCCTAAGCTGACTTCTAGCAAGCCAAGTCAACAGGGAAATCTGTATTCACTTAAAGAATACTTAATTTACAGCATCAAAAAGTTATAAAATTGGGCACAACTCTTTTAACAACTATCTTGCTTAACAATGGGCCTGTACAGTCTTTCTATTTAAGCTCTGCTAAGCAAAACACCAAAATCCCTTCCTTTTATATTACTTTCTATTTCATTCTGAATAATAGGCCAGAAATGGGAACAAAATAATCCAAATTTAGTTTTAATAATATACATGAAGAGGTGCAGCAAGATACAGTGATCCCCCGATTATCGCGAGGGTTCCGTTCCAAGACCCCTCGCGATAATTGATTTTTCGAGATGTAGTGGTGCGGAAGTAAAAACACCATCTGCGCATGCGCACCCCTTTTTCCATGGCCGCACATGCGCAGATGGTGGAGTTTGCGTGTGGGCGGCGGGGAAGACCCAGGGAAGGTTCCTTCGGCCGCCCAACAGCTGATCTGCTCCGCAGCGCGGCAGCAGCAAGGAGCCGAAGATGGGGTTTCCCCGTTGCCCAGGCAACGGGGAAACCCCATCTTCGGCTCCTCGCTGCTGCCGCGCTGCGGAGCAGATCAGCTGTTGGGCGGCCGAAGGAACCTTCCCTGGGTCTTCCCGCCGCCCAGGCAAAGGGGAAACCCCAAGATCGCTTGCCGCTTGCCCGTTCACCCGCCCGCCCGGCTGCTCGCTTGCCGCTCGAGAGCAAGAGGGGGAGAGATAGAGAAAGAGAGAGAAGGAAAGAAAGAGATGAGAGAGGGAGGAAGAGAGTGTGAGAGAGGAAGAAGCAAGATAGAGAAAGAGAGAGAGAAAGAAAGATGAGAAAGGAAGGGAGTGACGTCATCGGGTGGAAAAATCACGATATAGCGTTTCGCAAAGATCGAGATCGCGAAACTCGGGGGATCACTGTAGTTCATTAGAAAATCTCTTACCAAATAAAACAACTCTGCCAAAAGATGTCCACTTAGATTAGCAGTGTCCAAGAGGAGGCAAGATGGAGATATTAACAAAATAAATCATGTGTGCAGCATTACAGTATAAGCCTAGCTTCTTTTCTATGTCTGTCATATGTTATAACCATGTTATAAAGCACTAAAACCTGTACTGCAATGTTGTTTTCATCATTTGGACAAAAGCCACAAGAACCTGCAGTCAATTGATTTACTTACAATCCTCCTCACAAGATAAAAGAAGGAAAGGTGAAGCTTAGAAAGCAGAGAGGGAATACAGCTGCAGCAAGTGAATATAAGCTCGTTTATCTTCAGTTACAAGTTGCAGGCTGCATTCCAGTTCTTTCCTTTTAGAGTTTAGACAGAAAGTATCAGAATTTGGTTGGGACTGTGTGACTTCTAAGTTGTTCATAGACTTAATCAAGAGAAAACCTATTGTGTTTAATGTAGAAATCACAGATCTTCAAGAGTCATTTAGAATATAAAGGCTACTTCACTGCTCAATGTCAAAATCTTTATTAAAATATCCCCAAACCGTAACTGTCTGTAACACATACGTTATAAGTGGATTCACTGTCTGAATAAGTTTTACCATCAAATAGTTGTTACTGTTAATTAGAATTTTCTATATATTTCTAAATTGTTCTTATTTTTTATAACTTATTTTGTATCCTCAATTTTGGAAAAGACAAATTTCAACCAACATAATCCTAATGATTTTTCAGTATCGTCAATCAACATAAATGGAGACTTAAAAAGCAGTGGCATCAATTGTTACTCTTCTTCTTCAACCAGCCAACAGCATAGTTCCCTCTAAACTGAGCAGTGAGCAATCGCTCACTTAAAAATCATCATCAACTCAGAGTTTTCCAAACCTGCCCAGAAGCTGAGAGGGAAAGAGTGAGAGGGAAGGAGAGAGAGAGGAAGAGAGGAAGAGAGAGAAACAGATAGAAAAAAGAGAGGAAGGAAAAGAGAAAGAAAAAGAATGGGAGTAAGGAAGAGAGAAAGAAAATCAAAATCTAGTTTGAAACTAGCTCAACTATTTAAGTGGCATTTTGATATTGATAGAGTTGCCCTATTATGAGCTCACTGTTATAGACACACAGTACAGTATTTTATTTTGAAATTCTCTGAGGCAAAACAGGGTGGGTTTGTTATTTGTTTGCTTGTTTGTTTGTTTATTTATTTATTTATTATTTCTGTGCCGCCCAGTCCCAAAGGGACTGCCGCTCAGACACTATACTTTTCCGCCCACCCCCCAAAAAAATTAGAGGGAACACTGGCCAACAGTAGGTATAATTAGGCATAAATTACTAGATTTCATAATAAATTCTAAATTTTTATTTCCTGAAGGCATAAAGATTTTCATGCAATAGTCTGAGTGACCTAAAGAAAAATACTAAGATTCATTAACTAGATTCATTGTGAGTCACAAAGTAACTGTCTTCTTCAAAATATTAACCTGGCAGCTATTTCTGTTCTTTGGCATTAACCTTTATTACTGTAATATCCAGTCTTGATTGATCAACTTGAAAAAAAAACTATGGGAGGTTATACCCAGGGCATTGCAATAAATCTCTCTTGAAGAACTCCAAGTACAATGTGAAAGTGAACACATTTCATCTTGAATAGAGAAAGGACTACAGTGAACCCTCGAGTTTCGCGAGGGTTCCGTTCCAAGACCCCTCGCGAAACTCGATTTGTCGCGATATAGCGGTGCGGAAGTAAAAACACCATCTGCGCATGTGCGGCCATTTTTTCATGGCCGCACATGCGCAGATGGTGAAGTTTGCGTGTGGGCGGTGGGGAAGACCAAGGGAAAGTTCCTTCAGCCGCCCAACAGCTGATCTGCTCGGTAGCGCGGCAGCAGCGAGTTGGGCGGCTGAAGGAACGTTCCCTGGGTCTTCCCCGCCGCCTCGGATCCTCGCTGATGCCCGCCCGCCGTTTGCCGCTCGTCCCGTTCGCCCCCCACTCCCCTCGTTCGCCCGCCGCTCGCCTCGTTCGCCCCCCACTCCCCTCGTTCGCCCGCCGCTCCCCTCGTTCGCCCCCCACTCCCCTCGTTCGCCCGCCGCTCGCCTCGTTCGCCCCCCACTCCCCTCGTTCGCCCGCCGCTCCCCTCGTTCGCCCCCCACTCCCCTCGTTCGCCCGCCGCTCGCCTCGTTCGCCCCCCACTCCCCTCGTTCGCCCGCCGCTCCCCTCGTTCGCCCCCCACTCCCCTCGTTCGCCCGCCGCTCCCCTCGTTCGCCCCCCACTCCCCTCGTTCGCCCGCCGCTCGCCTCGTTCGCCCCCCACTCCCCTCGTTCGCCCGCCGCTCCCCTCGTTCGCCCCCCACTCCCCTCGTTCGCCCGCCGCTCCCCTCGTTCGCCCCCCATTCCCCTCGTTCGCCCGCCGCTCCCCTCGTTCGCCCCCCACTCCCCTCGTTCGCCCACCGCTCGCCCCGTTCGCCCGCCGCTATCGAACTTGCTATCGAGCCTGCTAATGAAATCCAACCCGCAGCGGCCCTTTCCCTCTCCAGGCTGCGGGAGGGGTCCGGAGAACAATGCCTGGCGCCGCGCTCCCGGCTGGGCTTTTTTCCCCCATTTCCCCTCGGGTGGAATTTCAGACCCTCCGCCGGTTGGATTTCATTAGCAGGCTCGATAGCAAGTTCTTCCTCCCTTTAGAAAGCCCCGCAGCCTCCTCCGACCGGCGAGGCCGCCAGCGAGGACCCGCAAAGCCGCCGCCGCCGCAGCGAGGCCAAGCCGCCCGCTCCCACGGCAGGTTTACAAAGGCAGCGCGGCAACTTGGAGCACGGCACGCCCCGCAGCCCTCGCCTCGCCCGCCCCCGCCTGGCCGGCGCTCCGGCTACCCTCCCCCCGGTCGCCGTTTGCTGCTCGCCCGTTCACCTGCCCGCCATCAGGACCGCCGCGCACTAACTTGATGACGGCCAAGCCGTCCCAGATCGTGGGGAGAGGAGCTCTTCTCCAGCCAGGGGACGGCGAGGCCCTCCCAATGCCCCACGCTTGGAGCCGGAGTGAGGCCACTTCCGCCTCCGGATGAAGGCATCTCCTCAAACTCAAAGCCTGTATCCTGCCGCCCGGTTTACCCAGGACACGAGCGGCGAAGTGACTTGGAGGAATGGAAAGTCCAAATCGCCCGGTTTCAGTGGGGTTTCCCCGTTGCCCAGGGATTCCTTCGCCCGAACGGAGGTGGCTGTGGCTCACTTCGCCGCTCGTGTCCTGGGTAAACCGGGCGGCAGGATACAGGCTTTGAGTTTGAGGAGATGCCTTCATCCGGAGGCGGAAGTGGCCTCACTCCGGCTCCAAGCGTGGGGCATTGGGAGGGCCTCGCCGTCCCCTGGCTGGAGAAGAGCTCCTCTCCCCACGATCTGGGACGGCTTGGCCGTCATCAAGTTAGTGCGCGGCGGTCCTGATGGCGGGCAGGTGAACGGGCGAGCAGCAAACGGCGACCGGGGGGAGGGTAGCCGGAGCGCCGGCCAGGCGGGGGCGGGCGAGGCGAGGGCTGCGGGGCGTGCCGTGCTCCAAGTTGCCGCGCTGCCTTTGTAAACCTGCCGTGGGAGCGGGCGGCTTGGCCTCGCTGCGGCGGCGGCGGCTTTGCGGGTCCTCGCTGGCGGCCTCGCCGGTCGGAGGAGGCTGCGGGGCTTTCTAAAGGGAGGAAGAACTTGCTATCGAGCCTGCTAATGAAATCCAACCGGCGGAGGGTCTGAAATTCCACCCGAGGGGAAATGGGGGAAAAAAGCCCAGCCGGGAGCGCGGCGCCAGGCATTGTTCTCCGGACCCCTCCCGCAGCCTGGAGAGGGAAAGGGCCGCTGCGGGTTGGATTTCATTAGCAGGCTCGATAGCAAGTTCGATAGCGGCGGGCGAACGGGGCGAGCGGTGGGCGAACGAGGGGAGTGGGGGGCGAACGAGGGGAGCGGCGGGCGAACGAGGGGAGTGGGGGGCGAACGAGGCGAGCGGCGGGCGAACGAGGGGAGTGGGGGGCGAACGAGGGGAGCGGCGGGCGAACGAGGGGAGTGGGGGCGAACGAGGCGAGCGGCGGGCGAACGAGGGGAGTGGGGGGCGAACGAGGGGAGCGGCGGGCGAACGAGGGGAGTGGGGGGCGAACGAGGCGAGCGGCGGGCGAACGAGGGGAGTGGGGGGCGAACGAGGGGAGCGGCGGGCGAACGAGGGGAGTGGGGGGCGAACGAGGGGAGTGGGGGGCGAACGAGGGAAGCGGCGGGCGAATGAGGCGAGCGGCGGGCGAACGGGACGTGCGGCCGCCGAACGGGGCGAGCGGCAAACGGCGGGCGGGCATCAGCGAGGATCCGAGGCCGCGGGGAAGACCCAGGAAAGGTTCCTTCGTCCGCCTAGCAGCTGATCTGCTCGGCAGCGCAGCACCAGCGAGGAGCCGAAGATCTTCGGCTCCTCGCTGCTGCTGCGCTGCCGAGCAGATCAGCTGCTAGGCGCCCGCTCGAGAGCAAGAGGGGGAGAGATAGAGAAAGAGAGAGAAGGAAAGAAAGATGAGAGAGGGAGGAAGAGAGTGTGAGAGAGGAAGAAGCAACATAGAGAAAGAGGGGGAAGACCCAGGGAAGCCTCTGCCCGGCGAAACTCCACCATCTACGCATAGGGCACGCATGCGTAGATGGTGGAGTTTACTTCCGGGTTGAAAACTCGCGATATAGCGTTTAGCGAACATCGAGATCGCGAAACTCGAGGGTTCACTGTATATTGGAGGTATAGGTAGTGCTGGTAGCTCTGAAGATCTTTGTCTACAATAAAGTTTAATAATTTAGCTGCATATGTATTTGTATCCTATGGTTTAAATCCTAGTTTAATCTTTCAATGTAACAGCTTTTTTTGTTATGCTGTTATTGTTACAGGTTCTGTCTCGTATCCACATTCTCTCCTTCATTTTCAGAAAAAATTGAATATATTGTTTGATTTTATTTTTTAATAAGAATGTACCTTTTTAAATAAGTGGTGCAGAAAGAATGGGAGGGTTTTTTTTAATGTAAGCTGTTGTATCATGAAACTCATCAAGACTGAATATGAATCCTTGAGTATTAATCCATGTATTTTTCCTCTTACACATTTATCTTCAAAATAGGATGCCACATAAGATAAAATCTTAAACATTTATCGGGACCTTTTCATAAAGTTGTCCATTTGTTTCAATTCTGAAAAAAAATTCATTTCTTCTATTTTCTTCTACATTCACTGCTGTCCAATATGTGTCACATTAACTCTACGAGTCTACGGAGAGGGGCGGCATACAAATCTAATAAATAATAATAATAATAACTCAAAATAATTGTATAAGCATACGACATTTAAATTATCATAGTTAATAAACATGGGTAATCAGTCAATAATGAAATAATGCAGGTTTGAAAGTGCAAGGTCTATTTTGGGTCTAGACCAAAGTAGCAATAGTAATTTAACAGTAGTAATTTAAATCATCTGTGTCAGTCATTCACACGCTGTTTACTTCTTAACAAAGTTGGAAATTTTTATTTATTCCCACATAAATATAAATTTCATAAATGTAAATGTGTTCAAGAGCCTATACATGTGTTGGCTCAAATTCAGTGGCATTTATTCTTATTTATACCCACAAATACTCAGTAGAGGCAAAGGATAAAAACAGCAGCGAGAAAAGGCCAAGTCTATTCACCATCACGCCGAAACAACTGACAGCCGGAGAAGCAACGTCGCTGCTCCATCCCGCTGCCCAGTCTCCATCACTCCGTTCTTGCCATTTCTCACGAGGTCCGCGCTATATAAGGACAGGACAGGAATCCCCTTTCCCTGTTGCTTGCCGTAGTGGCCATCTTGAGTGGATAAAAGAAGGGCTGTTTCCATGGCAATTATTTATAGAAAGTTAAGGCTTCAGTCTGTCCTTTCTTCGGCTATCAGTTTGCCTCTTCTTTGCGTAAGAGATAAATACTAATCTTGTATGCCTTTCCTCTCAGATTCACATAAAAAGAATCTTTAACTTTTCTCCTGATAGGATGTAGTTAGGATGTACTTAGCTACAAGCTGGGCTTTGCCCATCCCTATAAAGCATTCCCTGTAAATAAATCTCCTTTATATTATAAAATATGTTTAATCATGCCACAGGGCATATTCTTACTTTCGGCGACGCACTCTCTCTTTCATATTCAACTTCTAACGAAAGGATTTTAAAGACAGCCAAGAAAATCCATAACAAATGTAAGATGTGTGCTAAAATATTGAAGTGCAAGTAAAAGTACTTCCTTTTGATGGAAGAATTAAGACAGACTGTATTTTAAAAGCATTGATAAGTCTATATACAGCTTAGAAAGCCACAATACAGGCAAAACTAGTTCCAGGTTGGCAAAAGAGTGACATAAATCTACATGCTGTATAGTCTCCCTTCATTTATTCAGTCTATATGCTAAAAATATATTAAGGAATATAGATTGGAAGATGAGTGGAGAGGAAGAACTGGAGGCAGAAACATCAGTAACCTGTGCTATTCTAAAGGCACTACTCTCAAAACTGAAAATATAAAAGATCTGCAATCTCTAGTAATAAAATTGTCCATGTGGTTTCTAAGGTACAACTTCAACTTACAGTATATTCCAAGGGAAACCCATGAAATCGAAGTACCTAATGTATTCATCTCTAAGAATGCCTATATAATAAGGCATTCTCACCCCACTCCAGGAGAAAGATATTACAAAATGCCTATTCCCTCCCCACTCCAGGAGAAGGTTGTTGTTGTTGTTGTTGTTGTTATTATTATTATTATTATTATTATTATTATTATTATTTATTAGATTTGTATGCCGCCCCTCTCCGAAGACTCAGGGCGGCTCACAACAGTAATAGAAACAATATAACAGTGAGACAAATCTAATATTAAAATAAACATATCTAAAACCCCAACAATTTAAAACCATACAACACATACATACCAAACATAAAATATAAAAGCCTGGGGGAGGATGTCTCAGTTCCCCCATGCCTGGCGATAAAGGTGGGTCTTGAGTAATTTGCGAAAGACAAGGAGGGTGGGGGCTGTTCTAATCTCTGGGGAGAGTTGATTCCAGAGGGCCGGGGCCGCCACAGAGAAGGCTCTACCCCTGGGGCCTGCCAAACGACATTGTTTGGTCGACAGGACCCGGAGAAGGCCAACTCTGTGGGACCTTATCGGCCGCTGGGATTCGTGCGGTAGAAGGTGGTTCCAGATGTATTCTGCAAGGTTACTACAAAATTCTCATTTCCTCCCAATCATCTGGAACTCAGGAGGCAGAGAATAGATGTGGCTGGGGCCAGTCAGAGGTGGTATTTACTGGTTGTCTGAAGTACTCAAAATTTCCACTACTGGTTCTCCAGAACTGGTCAGAACCTGCCAAAATCTACTTCTGAAGTGCATTTATTCATTTTTTACACCTTTTTTTCTCACCAAAGTTCTCGCACTAGGAGCCTTTTCTTCTCACCAAAGTTCTCACCTTTAAGACTAAATTCTTAAAGATTTCACTTGAGATGGCACTGGTAAGCCATCATGTTGTAAAATGAAAAACATACCTCTGTATCTAACCACATTAGTTTTGAAGGTAGGGGCTTCCTGACTTTGAAAAGACCCTGACTATGTGCCTGTTTTTTATATATATTGGGATTGTTTTAGGAAATTACTAATTTTAAATTGTAATTAGATTGGTGGGCATTGGATTTTTATTATGTACTGTTTTTTATTATTGTTGTGAGCCACCCCGAGTTTGCGGAGAGGGGCGGCATATAAATCCAATAAATCTAATCTAATCTAATCTGATACTTATCCATGCTAATATACTTCTTAGAAGTGTTACCAGAAGAATATTTTTAAGATTAAATTTAAAAAAAAATTCTTAAAGCAAAATATTGTAATTGTATTTATAAAAATTGAGATACAGAACAAAACATTATCTGAAACACAACTATAATTATAATATAGACGAGAATATACTGTGAATCATATCCCCAAATTTATTGCCTTTTTATATAAACTTGGCATCATTTGATTCTGACAGCAGATGCCTTCTATGGACACAACAGACTTATGTTGCAGATACTAGACTATGAAAATGTGTGCAACATATTTATTCCAGGCATATTAACTTGAACTTGTAAATTTATGGATGGAAACTATGGGTTTTGGTGCGGGAATGATGACAATGCATCATCGGGGTGAAATAAGCCTCGGTTTTCATATTATTCTTTAATATTGCTGGGTAATAAAATGTTCCAAAAAATTCCCTTTGATGTATTTTCATAATATTGTATCATTAACTGCAACTCTACAAATGTAGCCACACTTATTTAATAGGAATTTATTGAGTGGTAACCCTATACCTGATTCCACCTCCAGTATTATCTCAATGTTACATAAATACATCCCAATGGTATCTCAGCTATTTGGATATGAACCACAAAAATAGAATTCGTGATCTAACAAACTATCCTTCACTAACACAGTTACATCAGTATCTTCTTTGAAAATCATAATAGGATTAGTGTATAGCAACCAAATATACTTATGTTCCAAGATACAAAAACACAAATCCATAGATGCATATAAAATCCTTACTTAAAATAATCAAATCAGTATGTGTAGTGGTTATTGTGACTTATGATACACCTTGTATAAAAAATTTATATATAAAATGGCCCTGGGTTGGTCCGAGAGGCAAAAAGGAAGCTGTGATGCTCCTTCAATATACCAGGGTCATTTGACACAAAAAACATGTAACCCTTCCCTGGTACAGAGCTGAAGGGATTGGATACTGTAGTCTAGAGGTTAATTCTCTGCCTTACAAGGCAAAGGCTGCAAGTTCAAGTCCCAGTGAGGGTATGGCTAGCTGTGAGGCCAGAACAAGGCCGAAATAGATTTATCCTAGTTTCTCTTAATTTTCAAATTCAGCAAAAATATGTGACACACACATATACTGTATATACCATAGTAAAACTGAAATATAATCCACCCAACCAGAGAAGAGTTGTTGAGTTATTTAACATGTTTAACTTATTACTGTACTGCAAATCATATATCTATCTCATGGCTTTTATTATCTTACCACTACAGATGCACAGGACGTGATATTTCTATTGTAAGCTTAAGGCACAGGACTTATATATTCTTCTCTGACTAAATTGTAGGATGGTCAGATCCATTTCTTTCTTTTCCACCTTCATCATCTTACAGTTAAGAAAATATGTTTTTCTTCCACATTGCAAAGTAGTCACTTAGGATAATTAAGTCTCCTTATAAGGACATTAGAAGATGGAGCTCCTTATAATGAATGCTTGAATGTTTTCTTCTTCCCTGTGGTGATAAAGTTTAATACTGATATGAACTACGTGTTCCACATTACCACTCTAGTTTATCTATCTATCTATCTATCTATCTATCTATCTATCTATCTATCTATCTATCTATCTATCTATCTATCTATCTATCTATCTATCTATACTATTTAAACAGAACTAGGCTATTGCCCCCACAATCTGGGTCCTCATTTTACCCACCTGGGAAGGATGGAAGGCTGAGTCAACCTTGAGCCGGTGATGAGATTTGAACCACTGACCTTCAGATCTACAGTCAGCTTCAGTGGCCTGCAGTACAGCACTCTACCTGCTGCGCCACCCCGGCTCATTGTGTGAAGTCCCTAATTGTGTGATACTTCTCTATCCTTTAGAGAGAAAAGAATCATACGAACAGAGCATCAACACAACTAAACATCATAAAGTGCAAACAGTTTAGAATTAATAACATAGAGTTATGAGTGCTCTCTTTCCTATCACACATATGAACAGTGACCAAGACATGTGCATGCTTGAGTCTAAATTAGGATTGGAAATCTTGGCTCTCTAAAATTTGTGCATTTAACTCTATCACCTGCAGCTAGCACTGATATTGATCCAGCATGGAAGCAGGGTAGTCAATCAAAAGCTGGACTTTCACATGCTTCCATTCAGTTTTCTGAACAGTATAAAACAGAAGGAGTTTGTCCTACTTTATCCTCCTTTAGCCTTTCCTCTCTTTTTTGACAAGAAAAGAGAAGTTGATTTAATCCACAATGCGTTTCCAATGTAATATCCCAATGCTATCAACCCTACTTGTCCATGCCAAATGTCCTTTCAGTCCTGAACGTACTTCCAGGAATCATGTAGCACTCAACTCTAAGTTATTCAAAGAAAACCCCTTGTACCTGCATGACAAATATTTATCTTACTTCAAAAATTGTTGCTCTGTTAAACATTTGATAATAAATCTTTATTTCTTAGATTAAAAAGTGGAATGCTATGTGAAAGTGCAAACACAGATACTGGATACATAGCTGTCAAGTGGAATTTCTGTTGGAGAGACATATTTCTTGCCTTGTGTTAAAATGTCTGCTTCCCATTTTAATGAAGTCGCTGCTCAAATGAAGGCTATCTAGGGATTTTGGACAGAGACATTTTTCTGATGGAATACACAATGAGCTTAGCCTTACTAAGAGTTATCATCCCTCACAAAGAGATTTTAGATTACATATTTCCTTTTGCAGGAAATGGCATTCAAGAAATGACTTTATATATGAAAGATCAGAGACAATTCCGAGAGAGAGCTGCAGGCTATATGATTTGACTCTTGCCTATAGTAATGAAAAATTAATTATATTTAATCAACAATCATGCCAAATGTACAAATGGGTTCAAACAATAAGGCACTCAGTAATTGAAGGAGACCAAAATCATTTATTGTGGCAACAGGAAATTAAAAACCAAAGCAATACAGAAATTTAAAAGTTAAAATCCATCTTAGTATAGGTTGGTTAATGTTTCTCTACAGCACAGTATTTATCAAACAATCAGACCAGTATTTTACAAGAAAAAAAGAAATCTTGAAGAAAAAGATTTGAAGAAATCTTTTCTGATCAAGAAAATGAACATAAGCAAAACATCTCTGAATAAAATTAATGAATAAATCTTTTTTCATTTTTTCTTGTTGACATTAGTGTATCGAGAACCCAACAGATGTTTTTCTTGATAACAGTTCACATCTCTTCCCAATATGTCTGTCACATCCAGTTAAAATAGATGAATGATATGAGGTCACTATATTCAAATGACTCTCCATTCCTTTTGTCTCAAGTGGGGAATAGCTGTGTATGATTTCATTATATCACACATCTGTTTTAAATAAACATTTAAAATCTGGGAAAAATAACCTGTAATGTGTGTACCATATTCATTGTAATGATAACTGTACTTTATTTGGCTGGATATTATTTAAGTAAAAGAAAGTTATATGGTATATCATGTTATAGGTTACAAATGTATGAAGTGCTCGTTCTAAAATGTTTCTGGTTGGCTTACAATGCCAATATAAAAATATTCTAGGAACAGAAGCCTCTTCAAGCTCTAGACAAAAAGTAGAACATAGCACATACATACACACCTCACGCACCACTGTACAAAGAAGTGCACTTGCTTCAAATTCCAGTTTGTTTGTCTACATTTCTACAGAAAGTGTATAATTTCCTGTCAGTATTAGGAGCATTAGTATTAGGAGAACCCACAATACGTCTCACTAAAGATCTAACATCTAGGGCAATGATGACGAACCTTTTTTCCCTCTGGTGCCGAAATTGCATGCCCACACCCATAATTCAATGCCCTAGGAAACAACATCGAATGAAAAACTGCTGGTGGCCTTCTACCACTGAACCACAGAGAATATTTTAATTTACTGTATCTGTGTATAGTTTGCCAATTTCACAGTGGCAGATAGAACAGCACTCCAGAGGGTAAACATCATTGCCCAGGAGATCATTGGTTGCCCTTTCCCGTCTTTCGAAGAACTTTATAGCTCCCACTGCCTTAAAGAAAGTTCAAAACAGTCTTAAAGATCCATCTCATCCTGAGCACTCTTGTCTTTGACTATTACCATCTGGCAGATGGTACAGGATAATTAAAAAAAAAAGGACAAATAGTCTGAAAAACAGCTTCCATCCCAAGGCAATAACCATATTGAATTCTACAATATAATATAATATCGGGTTATCCATTTCAATTATACAGAATGCAAAGGATGTATGTTCGTGTTTTTATTTTTATAGTTATAATGTACAGTGCTCCCTCGATTTTCGCGGGGGATGCGTTCCGAGGCTGCCTGCGAAAGTCGAATTTCCACGAAGTAGAGATGCGGAAGTAAATACACTATTTTTGGGTATGAACAGTATCACAAGCCTTCCCTTAACACTTTAAACCCCTAACATGCAATTTCCCATTACCTTAGCAACCATTTAGATCATTACTCACCATGTTTATTTATTAAAGTTTATTAAAAAAAATATTTATTAAAGTCAGATGAAAGTTTGGTGATGACATATGATGTCATCGGGTGGGAAAAACCGTGGTATAGACTTTTCGCAAAGTTCGAACCCGCGAAAATCGAAGGAACACTGTACACTGAAGATGGAATTTAATTTCATTGTACTATATGTAATGACACTAAATTAAACTAAACTAAACTAAACTAAAATACAATAAAAAATAAAATAAAATAAACTTTCCTATAATTCTGAGTGAACACAGTGACAGGCTACATGGATCAACAAAATGATTAAGATCATATTAAAAGGCAGTCTTACATTGACAGATATGTCAATAGGATATTTAGAATTATAGGCTTAATATTAGAGTCTATGAACTGCTGAAGATTTGATATGAACTATTGATCTGATTCCATATCTGTTTCATTTAAATCTTTGAATTCAATGTATTCAACTGAATCAATTATGCATATGTATATTTACAAAAATCATTAAAAATTGAGTCAGATCTAAGCCACCAGAATCAATACAATGATTCAATCTAAAGAGATATTTTGATACAAATACCTTTAAATACAACATTAATCTATCTATTAATATAATGACTGTTAATGGTTTTAAACACAGCCTTGAAAATAGATGTCTTTGATTAATGTATACTAAGAGTTTGAATCCGAAAATGTAAACATGTCATATTGTTTTGTAGAACAAACTGTAGTAGTGATGTCTTCAAGGAAGCAAGTAGTATATTGTGGCATCAACAACATCAATTTACCCTTAGGGGATGCTATTGTTGGATTACATATAAAAATAATTATATAAATTATAAATTACTATCTGGACCGGGACTCATTGCTCACAGTCACTCATGCCCTCATCACCTTGAGGTTCGACTACTGTAATGCTCTCTATATGGGGCTACCTTTGAAAAGTGTTCTGAAACTTCAGATCGTGCAGAATGCAGCTGCGAGAGCAGTCATGGGCTTACCTAGGTATGCCCATGTTTCACCATCACTCCGCAGTCTGCATTGGCTGCCGATCAATTTCCGGTCACAATTCAAAGTGTTGGTTATGACCTTTAAAGCCCTTCATGGCACTGGACCAGAATATCTCCAAGACCGCCTCCTCCCCCCAATTTGGTGGTGGGAAATGTGTGTATGTCGGGGTGGTGGGCACAATTCACAATTCACTACGCACTGTTTTATGTTGTGTGATTTTAAATTGTTAAAAATCAATAAATATATATATAATATATATTTTAAAAAAAGACCGCCTCCTGCCGCACGAATCCCAGCGACCGATTAGGTCCCACAGAGTGGGCCTTCTCCGGGTCCTGTCAACTAAACAATGTCAGTTGGCGGGCCCCAGGGGAAGAGCCTTCTCTGTGGCGGCACCGGCTCTCTGGAACCAACTCCCCCCAGAGATTAGAACTGCCCCTACTCTTCCTGCCTTCCGTAAACTCCTTAAAACCCACCTTTGCCGTCAGGCATGGGGGAATTGAAACACCTCCCCCGGGCATGTTCAATTTATACATGGTATGCTTGTGTGTATGTCTGTTAGTATATGGGGTTCTTTTAAATCTTTAAATATTTTAAAGTTATTTGGATTATTTATGATTTGTTCTATCTTGTTGTGAGCCGCCCCGAGTCTTCGGAGAGGGGCAGCATACAAATCTAAATAATAAATAAATAAGTAAATAAAATCATTTTAATAATCTACTTCATCTTTCCTCCAAATGTTAATTTGTAAAATGTTAATATTATGGAATATTCTTGGCGCCTTGTTGAATTAAATGAAAGAAATGATATGCCTTTCTTTAGTCTTAAATTATCCCATAAATCAACCATGATCTCACTACTTTTTTGCTCATGGAAAGCTTTACCCACATATAAATAATTCTTTCTCCATTGTGAAAACCCAAGTGACAGGAATTGAGCTCTACTAATCTCAAAAAGATTATCAGAGACCCATGTTGTTTCTGCAGCAAAAGCCAAATAGATCTGGTATAGAATTGCAAAAGATTTGAGAAGCTGAATTGTAATGTGTTCCACAGGGAAACTACTACTTGAGCAAAAATGATTTATACCTTTGTTGGAAAAGCTATCACTGAGAAGCTATCAATGACAGAACATCTGCTTCAAATATGAGGGTCCCAAGTTCTATATACATTATATTAAAAGGATCTGGTAGCTAATGATGGGAAAATACCTCTGTTGGATACCCCAGAGAACTATTGCCAGGCAGAATGGCCTCATTGGCTAGATACATAAGTAGACAGTATCAGATTTATCATTTAACAAGTGATGTTAAAGAATACAATTACAGTATAGGTTCCACACTACCACACTACAGTATCAACAGTTACAAGGAATTAAATGGTTGCACATTTCCTAGGAACCTTCATTTAAAAATATCCTTTTTTCTTTAAGACATTTCCCTTCTTCTTCTGGGCGATAAAGCAAACTTAAAGAGATAAACACATTTTTTTTTTTAAAAAAGTCTAATAATTCATTTGAACTTTCCAGATTCTTGTATATGTTTTCCTTTAATTCTTCTTTCCAAAAAAATTATGCTGCATAGCTTCTGCCTCTATTAAAAGGATCAAAACCTTTCTTTCACTGGAATGGCCTAGGACTCTATAAATCATTTCCTTCCTGAAAAGTGAATGTACACCTGATATCTGCCATGAGGCCTGATAGTCTAAAGCAGTGTTTTCCAACCTTGGTAACTTGAAGACATCTGGACTTTAACTTCCACAATTACCCAGCCAACTTTTCTGGGAGTTGAAATCCAGACATTTTCAAATTGCCAAGATTGGGAAACACTGGTGTAGATTATTTTCAGGGTAAATCAGCTTTATATCCAATCAGTTCAATACTTGAAAGTAATATTTCTTATATAATAGTTTTAGATTAGTCCTATGTGATAGGCTAATATCATTATTTTTCTCCTGCCAATCCATCAAGCAATCAGAGATTTTGCTTTCCTATTACCTCATCTTAAGCACCACTGGAGATCTACTTCCAGTGCAAATATTTCTGCATTTTCTCAAACCTTTTCATTCATGTTTTTCTTTTGCTTAGAAGACAATATACATTTAACACTGGGCAAAGATGAATTTAGTTAGCTGGAACACAATCTTTTCTTTGCTTGTTTAGCTGGTTTCTGTACTTACATTTTGTTATGGTTAGCTCTGGCCCAGCTCCTGCCCCAAGGACTGTGGATGTGGGGGAGACATCCACATGCTGCAGGCCTGTTCCCCTCCCCCCGTGGAATCTGCTGATGAAGGCTCCTCTGACCAAGAAGACATGAGTGACAGGGAGGAGGAGAGTGTGGCAGACAGCTCAGAAGGAGATCAATTATCTAGCTCCTCCTTGGATTCAGAACAAGAGTTAATGATACAGCCACGCATGCAGAGAGCGATGCATAGGCAACAACAACTGAGAGATTATTATCAAAGAAAGTGAGGCCACCTGTGGTTGGGTGGGGCTGTGGTAATTAGTGAGGCTGCTATAAAGAGCAGCCTGTGGGTTTGGCCATTGTGGAGGATTATCTGATTGTTGTGTTTCATGACTGCTTTACTGACTTTGACCTTTTGTGTGCTGATTTTCCCCCGCTTTGAAACTAAACCAGGGCAAAGTGTGTTTCACTTTGTGAAAAAAGGACTGTGAATTGCCTCACAGCTGCAAGCTAAGTATCACAGAACTGATAACGGACTTGTACAAATTACCAGTTTGTTTGGAGACGAGTGCTCTTTGAGATCCCAAAAGAGGGCTTGGCTTAAGTGAATTTTCATTATAAAGAACATTGTTTTGAATTTTCAAATGTGTGTGTGTCTGAAATTGTATCTGTGCATTTTTGGGAGGATTCTACCAGAGAGCTCGACAGAACACATTTCTGATCATTATAAAGGAAATTTCAGTTTCCTCTTTCTACAGACTCTTTCATGGAAGCTTTCCTTAGCAGCCTGAAATTGCTATTCTTTCTCCATGTCATAGCTCACTCAGTTCCTTGGAATTTTAAAAATTACTTTGGGGGATACATTGATACATTATTACTAATATGCATATATTTATATAAAATTGGATTTACCAACAGCATCATTTTATTACAAAAGTTAGGTCAAAGTATTCAGAAGCTCAATACAATTCTACTCTATAATTATCCACAGACCTGTATTTGGATTTGAAATCTACATGAATATTTACATTCAAGATTTCTTTAATTTAGCCTTTAATTTACTTCAATGACAAATAATTTCAACTGACTAAAGCATAAAGAGCTGTTAATTTATATTGAAATAAAGCCCTCTTGTGTTAATAAAACAATAAAAATGAAATGAAAGAAAACGTTACTTTAGTAATAGTGTCACTATCTAAATCAAATATTTCACAATTCAGTTATTTTTATGCGCGGTCTAGTGCCAAAAACCTATGAACACAAATCAATTTAATACCAAAATTCATATGGTTACTACTTTACCAATTGCTATAATGCACTGTCCACATCCCTCTCATGATGCAAGATAAATAGCATTAAAAACATTCTACATAAGGCAAAAAAGAAAGAATAAGTGACGGTGAATCACACTGAATATTATACTAATTGCAGTTAACACACGTGTTACAAATATAAAGAGTTATCATGGAGAATAAGAGAACAAAATAAAAACTGAATTGCCATTTGGAATCTCTGCATGTGCATCTCTGCATAATTAAACTAGAATAAACAAAAGGGAAAAACTTTTGTATCACACCTAGGATTGTCTAAGAGAAAATGGGCAGATTTGCTATAGCATTAGAAAGCTTTCTTCTGATGAAAAACTATTAAAGTAGCAGCCATCCCCTCACCATGTGCCCTCCCAAAGTCTGCTTCTTGAGGCAGAAGTGTAGCCTCAAGCCTAGCTTCTTGAGGCAGAAGTGTTTGGCCAAGTGTAGAAAAAAAATCTGCAGATAATGTGTTCAACCCTGCTTTCAGTTTTTATTTTTAAGGAAAAACATAACTAATTAATCAAAACTACATTGTAGTTTTTGGTGACTCTTCTTCCTCTGCATTACTTTTTGCTGTAGTCTGTACTGTTCAAGGGGTAAGATTTTGTGAGAAGCTTCCAGAGAGGAAAGGCACTGTGAAAAGAAATAGGTGAATATGGTGCTCAATTCAGATAATTCTAATAGCCCTTTTTTTCTTACCTACAGTATTTGGACAAAGTATGGTTTCAGATATGACAAAGAATTATATCATAGCATAGAATTTCCTGTTTCAGAATAGTCAGGCAAACTGATACATTGAGGGTTTTCTTGACATCCAAGTATTATAAACCTAAAAATGACATATAGTTTGTCATATATGATAAAAAATGACATATCCTAGTATTCAACTGTTTACATTAGTCCTACTATATTTTATTTTTTTAATAAAATAAAATAATATAACAAGTAGAGAAAAAGTTACATTTAAGCCTTTAAGAATTTTTAATTTGTTTCCTTATCAGGCAGCACTGCTAATATTTGTTCTTTGGTTCAGCCATATATAAAAATATTTCCACATCTGGCAATATTTGGTGTTTTCCTGCTCTTTTAGCTCCAATGTTAATTTGTCTGCTTCTGCACAGTCTAGCATTTTTTTATCAGATTTCGATTGTTAAGCAATGATTCGTTTTTCCAAAACTAAGCTATGGTTATTCTCATTGCTGTTATTAAGTGTTGGGTCAAATAATATTGTTCTTTGTTCATATTTTTTTCAATAATACCAAGTAAAAATATTTCTGGTTTCATTTCTAATTTAATATTGATTATTTCTTTTATCCATTTTTGTAGTTTATGCCAAATTTCTTTAACTCGCAGACAGGTCCACCACATGTGAAAGTAGGAGCCATGTTTCTCCCCACATTTCCAGCAATTGTGTTTGTGGTTAGCATAAATCTTGGCTAGCCTAGCTGGGGGCATGTGCCACCTATAGAACATTTTAATTGCGCTTTCTTTATAAGAGGTGGATCTAGTCATTTTATAATTTGTGTGCCACATTTTTCCCCATTAGTCTAAGTGTACCCTAATATATTTTCAGTGTGATTTATAGTTCCCAAATATTGAACTAGATATCTTATTGGCTACAGTGCAGAAACAAAATGTAGACAAATGCTAACAAGACTGTATATACATGGTTATCAGCTGCCTTTTATCCCATTCCCAAGAATTCAAAAGGGCAGCATATAAATCAGAGAGTTCACACTTTATGGAAATAATATTGTGCATATTTCATATGCAATATGCACCTGTTGGGTATAATAGATGAATAGATTTATGTTCAGTTTACGTTACCTTATGAAGTAATTTGTTCGCAAATACTTGCATATGAAACCTGATCTGTTTCAGATCAAATTTTGCTAATAAATTATTTTTAAACAACTTCATTGTCTAGTTGTTTTTACTTTCTTGTTTTGATATAGGTTTCATTGTATAGTTGAATGAAGGGATTCAATGTTGTGTATATAACTTTTCTTTCCAGTATTCTGGAAAATGAATTCAATTGAAACATGGAATACCATCTACACAGAATTTCATTTTAGCAACCAAATGAGTTGTGTAATCTCAAAGGTAAAAGGTAATTTCATTCAAACTTCTGAAACATTTCAAAATATTTTTTAAAAATATTAGCAGTTGGTTTGATAAATGAGGAATTTGGGACTTTGCCAGTTGTTCAGAAGTAGCTGTTTTAATTTGAAAGAAATTTAACATAATTTTTCTTTATGTCAAAATACTCCATTTAGCCTATGCAAATTCTCTCTGTGTAATTAATCTCATTATAATTACTGTTAATAAATTCAATAATTTTGAAAACTATAGAATTCTTCATCAATTTAAAAGAGGAATATAATCTCTTTATATCAATTCGCTGTGAATAGAGTAAGAAGTCTTGTGGGTTCACAATCTCAAATATATTTCCTAAATAATTTATCAATCTGAAGTATTTATTTATTTGCTTTTAACACAGGAAGATCTCTAATACCATAAATCAAAATTATTTATTTATTTTAGTAACATTAATTTTATCCCACAAACTTAAAGGTATTTAACTCATCAATTAACCTTTTAAAACACAAACTTCTTCAACTCCTAACCTCAAAATGACACTAGACACTAGAACAACTAGACAAAATTATTTTTTCCCCTTAATGCCATCATTCTGTTAAACAAATAATTCCCTCAACATTGACAAACTATTTACTAAGTCTGCACTATTAATCTTTTCATCTCCTCCCACTAATAACTGTATGACTGTAACTTTGTTGCTTGCATAGTTGTTGATTGATTCCTAATATGATTTGATTGCTTATTTGTACCTGAACTATCATTAAGTGTTGTACCTTATGATTATTGACAAATGTATCTTTTCTTTTATGTACACTGAGAGCATTTGCACCAAGACAAATTCCTTGTGTATTTAATCACATTTGGCCAATAACAAATTCTATTCTATTCTACAAAATTGCAACATATTCAAGTACGTTTCTGGATATATAAAGTCCCAGATATTTAAAATAATCAGTAAAAATCACAAAACCCAACTCTTTATATAGCTGTTAGAGCTCAAGGGCAGTAAACATTGTAATTTATGCCAATTTATCTTTTTGTGCTATTATGAGCCACGGTGGCATAGTGATTAAAGTGCAGTACTGCAAGCTGACTGCTGGCTGACTGCAATTTGGCAGTTCAAATCTCACCAGGCTCAAGGTTGACTCAGCCTTCTATCATTTTGATGTGGATAAATTAGGAGCCAATTGTTGGAGACAATATGCTCACTCTGTAAACCGCTCAGAGAGGGCAGTAAAGCACTGTAAAGCAGTATATAGGTGTAAGTACTATTGCTATTGCTGTTATCTTATCGTGTTTTCGAAAATACCATGCTATCTTTATAAAATTAGGAAAAGAGGTAGAATACTGGTCCTGAATTTTGGAATATCATCATCATACAAAAATAATTTGTACTAACTGGCTTTAAATCTAAAGACCTTTTCAACACGATGGGCAAAGTTTCAAGGAGCAAATTAAATGGCATATGTTAAAGTGGGCAAAAATGTTTGTTTTATGAATTTCTGACATTTCGTAATCTGCAGAGATCCATTGGCAAAGCTCTCTACATGGGGCTACCTTTGAAAAGTGTTCGGAAACTTCAGATCATGCAGAATGCAGCTACGAGAGCAATCATGGGCTTCCCTAAATATGCCCATGTTACACCAATACTCCGCAGTCTGCATTGGTTGCCGATCAGTTTCCGGCCACAATTCAAAGTGTTGGTTATGACCTATAAAGCCCTTCATGGCACCGGGACAGATTATCTCCGGGACCGCCTTCTGCCGCACGAATCCCAGCGACCAGTTAGGTCCCACAGAGTGGGCCTTCTCCGGGTCCCGTCAACTAAACAATGTCGTTTGGCGGGACCCAGGGGAAGAGCCTTCTCTGTGGCGGCCCCGGCCCTCTGGAACCAACTCCCCCCAGAGATTAGAATAGCCTCCACCCTTCTTGCCTTTTGTAAGCTTCTTAAAACCCACCTCTGTCGTCAGGCATGGGGGAACTGAGATATTCTTTCCCCCTAGGCTTTTACAATTTATGTATGGTATGTTTGTATGTATGATTGGTTTTAAAATAAGGGTTTTTAGCTGTTTTAGTATTGGATTGTCGCATGTTGTTTTTACCACTGTTATTAGCCGCCCCGAGTCTACGGAGAGGGGCGGCATACAAATCCAATAAATAATAATAATAAATAATAATCTCTTTCACCATCAGTGGCATTTTAGAAAATTTCCAATAATTATTGCTTTCTAATGTTTTTTCTAAATCCTTTTCAGCAGAAAAGGAAATATCTAGGGATAATAAATTTCAGTATCGATATTAATACCTTTAGAGCACTGTGAATGGGAGAAGATGTGAGCAATTGTTTGGAAAAAGTTTATGCTGCCTTATTCTCATGACTATGTAATGGGTTAAGTTTATGATTATGATATTTATTCCATGAGTGTGGAAATGAACAAAATATTATTAACTGGCCTTTTCCTCCCATCTCTTGTATACAATGATACCGTCAACAAGCTGTAAAAATTGGTGACCTGGCACATTACTTCTCTTTTTAAAGCTCCTCCACAAGTTTACGGACTTGAAACAATTCAGTGACTTGGTACTTGCTGTTATTTGATATTTCCATTAGCCCACAATGAAATACTTTGCTCTATCAACTTAATAGAGCCCTTTTAATAATTTAACATGAGGCTTAGCAGATTTATTCTATGGGAATGGGTAGGAATCAGGAGGAAACCACAACCCCCTTAGGATGAGAGCAGACATGTTCATATAAAATGATTTAAGTCACTTGGTGACTTATTTGTCAGTAGAAGCCCATGTACATTTATGCAGTCATCTGTTATAAATTATGCAGGAATCCAAATAATTGTACCAAGGAATAGAGCTTGCTCTATAATCTCTCCATGATATTGCAACATCTCATTTATCCAAAGAGAGCTACATATTTGTCCCAATGTCACACTGTACACACAAGTGTGTAGTTTATAATTCACCACTAGGGCAAAATATCAACCAAATTAAGACTTGTTTCTTAGATTTTGTGCAATTCGAACAGGGAAAATATTTTTAAGAATATTCTAACATTCAATAAAATTCAATAAAATAAATAATCTTATCCAAACATGATCTGAATTTCAGATCTAATAGCAACCTAGGTTTATTTATTTATTTTATATATTTTTATTTTATTTATTTATTTTGTCCAATACACAATGAGGGTTTTAGTGGGTATATATCTATATACACAGTAAAATACATGATGAAGGTTATAGAGGAGATACTCATAGTAAAATATATCTAAGAAAGAATAGAAAAGATGATATAGTAATAGAACATATCAATGAAAGAATAGAAGAAGAGATATAGGAATAGAAGAAAGATACAGTGGAACCCCGACATACGAGCAGCTCTACTTACGAGCTACTCGAGATACGAGCTGGGAGAGTAGAGAAATTTTTGTTCGACTCACGAGCTTCCATTCGGGATACGAGCCGAGAAGAGCCGGCCTGGCTTGCTTTGCTTCCGAGCTGATGCAGAGCCGAATAAAGCGTCACGCCCCTCTGACGCTTTCGGCGGCTTCCGAAGCGATGCTGGGCTCTTTTGCCGCCAAAAGCGTCAGGGGGGCGTGACGCTTTATTTCTCCGAAGCAAAGCAAGCCAGGCCGGCTCTTCTCAGTACAATATCCAGCTCTTGGTGAGTCCTTGGCTTCTGCTGGGGGTGCAGAAGCGGGCGGGGGGGGGGGGGGCGGCAAAAAAAAACGCCCGGACAAGCACTTGCTGCGAGGCGGGCGGGGGGGGGGGCAAAAAAAACACCCGGACAAGCACTTGCTGCAAGAGGCGGGCGGGGGGGGGCGGCAAAAAAAACGCCCGGACAAGCACTTGCTGCGAGGCGGGCGGGGGGGGGGGGCAAAAAAAACGCCCGGACAAGAACTTGCTGCGAGAGGCGGGCGGGGGGGGGGCGGCAAAAAAACCGGGGCACTTTCGCTGCGAGTGGCGGGAAAAAATAAGCAAGAAAAAATAAGCGGCTTTTCCGCTGCCTCCTACAGCGGGGGCGTGTGTTTTAAAACATCGGAGCCAGCATGGGGAGGCTCTCAATCAACCCCCGAGTCCGGGTTTGGGGCTCGGAGGCTGATTAAAAGCCTCCCCGTGCCGGCTCTGATGTTTTAAAACACACGTGCGGCGTTTCCGCTGCCTCCTACAGCGGGGGCGTGTGTTTTAAAACATCGGAGCCGGCATGGGGAGGCTCTCAATCAACCCCCGAGTCCGGGTTTGGGGCTCGGAGGCTGATTAAAAGCCTCCCCGTGCCGGCTCTGATGTTTTCAAACACACGCGCGGCGTTTCCACTGCCTCCTACAGCGGGGGCGTGTGTTTTAAAACATCGGAGCCGGCATGGGGAGGCTCTCAATCAACCCCCGAGTCCGGGTTTGGGGCTCGGAGGCTGATTAAAAGCCTCCCCGTGCCGGCTCTGATGTTTTAAAACACACGCGCGGCGTTTCCGCTGCCTCCTACAGCGGGGGCGTGTGTTTTAAAACATCGGAGCCGGCATGGGGAGGCTCTCAATCAACCCCCGAGTCCGGGTTTGGGGCTCGGAGGCTGATTAAAAGCCTCCCCGTGCCGGCTCTGATGTTTTAAAACACACGCGCGGCGTTTCCGCTGCCTCCTACAGCGGGGGCGTGTGTTTTAAAACATCGGAGCCGGCATGGGGAGGCTCTCAATCAACCCCCGAGTCCGGGTTTGGGGCTCGGAGGCTGATTAAAAGCCTCCCCGTGCCGGCTCTGATGTTTTAAAACACACGCGCGGCGTTTCCGCTGCCTCCTACAGCGGGGGCGTGTGTTTTAAAACATCAGAGCCGGCACGGGGAGGCTTTTAATCAGCCTCCGAGCCCCAAACCCGGACTCGGGGGTTGATTGAGAGCCTCCCCATGCCGGCTCCGATGTTTTAAAACACACGCCCCCGCTGTAGGAGGCAGCGGAAACGCCGCGCGTGTGTTTTAAAACATCAGAGCCGGCACGGGGAGGCTTTTAATCAGCCTCCGAGCCCCAAACCCGGACTCGGGGGTTGATTGAGAGCCTCCCCATGCCGGCTCCGATGTTTTAAAACACACGCCCCCGCTGTAGGAGGCAGCGGAAAAGCCGCGCGTGTGTTTTAAAACATCAGAGCCGGCACGGGGAGGCTTTTAATCAGCCTCCGAGCCCCAAACCCGGACTCGGGGGTTGATTGAGAGCCTCCCCATGCCGGCTCCGATGTTTTAAAACACACGCCCCCGCTGTAGGAGGCAGCGGAAATGCCGCGCGTGTGTTTTAAAACATCAGAGCCGGCACGGGGAGGCTTTTAATCAGCCTCCGAGCCCCAAACCCGGACTCGGGGGTTGATTGAGAGCCTCCCCATGCCGGCTCCGATGTTTTAAAACACACGCCCCCGCTGTAGGAGGCAGCGGAAACGCCGCGCGTGTGTTTTAAAACATCAGAGCCGGCACGGGGAGGCTTTTAATCAGCCTCCGAGCCCCAAACCCGGACTCGGGGGTTGATTGAGAGCCTCCCCATGCCGGCTCCGATGTTTTAAAACACACGCCCCCCGCTGTAGGAGGCAGCGGAAACGCCGCGCGTGTGTTTTAAAACATCAGAGCCGGCACGGGGAGGCTTTTAATCAGCCTCCGAGCCCCAAACCCGGACTCGGGGGTTGATTGAGAGCCTCCCCATGCTGGCTCCGATGTTTTAAAACACACGCCCCCGCTGTAGGAGGCAGCGGAAACGCCGCGCGTGTGTTTTAAAACATCAGAGCCGGCACGGGGAGGCTTTTAATCAGCCTCCGAGCCCCGAACCCGGACTCGGGGGTTGATTGAGAGCCTCCCCATGCCGGCTCCGATGTTTTAAAAGACACGCGTGGCTTTTCTGCTGCCTCCTGGCGAACTTCCCTGCTTCAGCCGACGTCTTTTCCCCTCAGCCCTCGGGCTTGCACGCATTAATCGCTTTTACATTGTTTCCTATGGGAAACAATGTTTCGACATACGAGCTGTTCGACGTGCGAGCCTCCTTCCGGAACCAATTAAACTCGTAAGTCGGGGTTCCACTGTATAGGAGATGTAGAAGAGCAATAGGACAGGGGACGGAGGGCACTCTAGTGCACTTGTACTCGCCCCTTACTGACCTCTTAGGAATCTGGATAAGTCAACCGTAGATAATCTAAGGGTAAAGTGTTGGGGGTTTTGGGATGACACTATGGAGTCCGGTAATGAGTTCCACGCTTCAACAACTCGGTTACTGAAGTCATATTTTTTACAGTCAAGTTTGGAGCAGTTAATATTAAGTTTAAATTTGTTGTGTTGCATATCTGTTGTTTTCGGATTCCTCAACCTGAACTAAACAAGGCCTACCTATATTAAATATTTATCTTTTAAAAATTGCAATGATTCATTTAACAACTGTGGCTAGAAACATCACAAAATGGGGCAAAACTCACTTAACAAACATCTTAACAAAATAAATTTGGAGTCTTATTGTACAATGATTTACAATCTTATTGTAAATCAACAACTATCTGTATGAACAATAAAACAAAGTGGCCTAGTAGATTTTAATAAATGTATCAGATTAGATATTCCTGATATACACTATATCAGAAAACTTTTTATAACTTAAGCAGAGGAACCAATGAACCAAAGGAATCATTTCATTAGGATTATGAAAAATATTGCAGTTAGAAGCTATTTCATTATAACTTTGGTTTTTGTTCTTTGTTCAGACCTTTTAAATGTAAGTAAAATAAGTACCTCGGAGTTGTAATTGGAGAACCCACATTCTATACATATCTCAGGAATTTGACCCTGACCTTCAGACTATTCTGTTCCTATTTAATGACATTTTTCCTCCTGCTGAATTTGTTTTTAAATGCTAGCAGTGAAATCCCTTTGAAATTCAAATTCATTTGTCAGTTTGCATTTGCATTTGAATTTATACAATAGTACTTCTTTCAAAGCAGGGGGGGGGGGAGCAAATCTCAGGACAAATAGGGATTTATCCCCACTAAGTGAATAGCATCAACTACAATGAAGCCATGGCAACTGTCAATTTAAACAGTTTAAAAGAAAACGAATTATTGCAACCAACTCTTGAACTTCTGTGTTTTATCTCCATTGAAAATGCATAAGGATTTCTATATCATGAATTTCATTATAGTAAAGTTAACCTAAAATAACTGACTATTATTATAATTGGTATTTCTGATCTAGAGTCAGCAGTTTCCCCCAGGATCTAAATCTGTATCATAAGGGAGTAAAGTAAAGGGGTTTCATTTAAAAAAAACACCCAACCTTTATTTATTTTCTGTCGTCAGAAAATACTCCTTTTAAAATAACACATAGTGGAATGTATTAAGAATAGATTTGCCCTGCAAAATACAATGTCCATCCTCCCTTATTTTGCAGAAATATATACAGCAACTGAGGACTTGCCCTTATTCCCCTGTCCTTTCGCACTAGAATTTCTAATGATAGTTTATTCTGCTAACTGCAAATTTCTACATGTGTGCTCTAAGTTTGGCTGCTGTGTTGATGTTTAGTGGGATTTAAGGATGTAACTTAACTATAGTTCAATAAATGGATTTATAAACTATAGTTAAATAAATGGATTCAATAAATCCATTTATTGAACTATAGTTAAGTTACATCCCAGTTAGCAGAATAAACTATCATTAGAAATTCTAGTGCGAAAGGACAGGGGAATAAGAGCAACAAAATAGGTAGATTATTTTTATAATGCTCTGATATGTCCAGGGGTGGGCATAATTTGAGATTTCAAAATAAGGCAATTTTTATTGTGGTTTTGGATATCTACTCTAGCCAAAAATCTATAATAAAAAAGCATAATAGTTTCCCCCCAAAAAATGCATACACTTTTCTGAAATATTTTGTGCAGATTAGCACCCCTGAAATATGTCAAGCTTTTATTCTGTTCTTTACTAAAGCAAGCCTGTGCTTCTTCCAAATACTCTAATGTAGTGTTTGTTAACCTCAGCTGAGGAATTCTGGGTGATGAAGTTCACACATTTTAAAGTTTGTAAGCTTGAAAAACATTAATTTAATGTCAAATGTTCTAAGTAACTGAACACCAACAATGTTAGGCGGATAAGAAACAACTGAGATTGAAATACAGTAATACCTCGTCTTACGAACTTAATTGGTTCCGGGACGAGGTTTGTAAGGTGAAAAGTTCATAAAATGAAACATGTGGTGGTGGGGGGGGGTGTGGACATAACATTCCTGGCACTGCTGCTGCTTCTCAAAGGGAAACCATAGCTGCTGCCACTATCCTCTTGTCCTGGCCAGAGGGATGGAATCCGCTGGGATATGGCAGCCCCACCCTTTGGGAGGGCGGGGCTGGAGCAGAGGGGTGGCTGTGGGAGGCCCCCTGCATTGTTTCGGGGCTCAGTGCCAGGGCTGTCCGTGAAGGGGCTGGCTTGGCAAAAGCGTTCCCAGCGAAGGGGCTGTGAGAGGGTTTTCTCCGAGCGCTCCGGGAATGCCTACCCCGCCGCTCTCACAGCCCCTTCTCTGGGAGTGCTTTTGTCCAGGGCTGTCAGCAAAGGGGCTGCAGGAGAGGTGGGGCAGGCATTCCCGAAGTGCTTGGAGAAAACGCTCTCATAGCCACTTCTCTGGGAGCACTTTCTCCGAGTACTTTGGAAATGCCTGCCCTGCCCCCTTGCAGCCCCTTCGCTGACAGCCCTGGACAAAAGCACTCCCAGTGAGGACCCTGGCAGGCAGCTTCAAGTGGCCCTCTCACTTTCACCGAGCACTTCAGGAATGCCTGCCCCTCCCCTCTCGCAGCCCCTTCACTGGCAGCACTGGCAGCAAAGGGACTGCGAGAGGGGCGGGGTGGGGCAGGTGTTCTCGAAGTGCTCAGAGAAAGCGCTCTCACAGCTGCTTCGCTGGGAGGGCTTTTGCCGAGCGCTTTGGGAATGCCTGCCCCACCCCTTTCGCAGCCCCTTCGCTGACAGCCCTGGACAAAAGCACTCCTAGCTAGGTGAAAGCGAGAGGGCTGTTTGAAGTGGCCCTCCAGGATTTCAGTAATGGCCAGAGGAGGAGGAGGAGAAGTCACAGCCGCCACCACCACTGCAGCCACCGCTACGGGAGGAGCTGCACCCCAAGATGGGAGGCGTAGGAGGAGAAAGCCAGAAAGAGGGGCAGATCAGGCGGGCAGGGGTAGCGGCAGGAGGCCAGGGGTGTGAGGAGGCTAGAGGCAGATCAGGGGGCCTAGACTCCCACGCCCGAACATGGCCTCCTTCCCTGCCGAACCTCCTGGCCGCAGAGGAGGCGCTGAAACTTTTGCAAACTTCAGAGCCTGGTGTGGCTCCTTCCACAGCAGTCATTAAGGCTGGTCCTCTGTTCAATTACCAAGGCAGTAGCAGTTGCAAGTGTGCCAGCAGTGTCAAACTCACAGCATCACGTGCAGTAATGGGCTGCTGCCCCACATGGAGGAGGGGAAGGAATGGGGGTAGGCAGTTTATGCATTATTTATTGAATACCTAATAGTTTTTTTATTGTCCTTTTTCTCTAGTACCTTAGTATGATCTTTAATTATTTTTAAAATAGGAAATAATTAAATAGTATGTTTTTACCCATAAACTCTTTAATCATTATAATCATTATCTAGAACTGAGCATTTATAGCAATTAAAGTAAATTGAGCTACTTGACTAATCTGTTTTCATACTGAACCTTGTGGGATCAGTACAAAACCTTAAAATATTACTGTGCTCCTCAACAAATAATGCTGTCGATCATTGGTCCTTTTTGTGGATATTCAAATAATGTGACTTTATTATTATTATTATTATTATTATTATTATTCATTTGATTTGTATGCTGCTCTTCTCTGAAGACTCGGGATGGCTCACAAGACATAATATAAAACAGTGCATATAAACAAATCTAATTAATTAAAACTACAACTTAAAAACCCAATATAATAAAATCAGTCAGCCAATTCACTTAATCAACTGAAATCAACTGAAAAAGAGTCCAAGCACCTATTTGAAAACTTATCTTGGTCGGCAAGCCACTCCCACCCAGCCACATGACCTTTAAACCAGCCCCTGGTCACATGATTGTCAAGTCACTCCCACCTGGTCACATGGCCGGCAAGCCACTCCTACCCAGTCATATGACCATTAAGCCATACCCACAAAATAAGCCACGCCCACAGTGTGACAGTAAAAATTTTGGCAGCCCATCACTGATCATGTGACATATTAAGACTCCCCCCCTTTGATAAACTGGGCATGGGCATGGCCAGCACATAATGTATCTGGCCCACGGCCTGGGAGTTTGACAGTCCTGAACTATGCCTTAGCAATGTCAGAGACTTTGTTCTGATTGCTTACCCTACCCCAGGCAGCCAGAAAATATTTTACTTTGTTTGGTCCAAATGGAAAAGCTATAGCACATATGGATGGAAGAGACCTAAGGTATTCAAGCATTTTCAACTGACACTCAGCCTTTTAGATGAATAACAGTATCTTTCCAATGGAACAGCTATCCTCTAATATGACTATCAGTAAAATTCCTCTTAAATCTTTCATTCTCTGCTTGACATTTTTATGGTGGGAAGAGGGGAATATCCAAATATTTAACAGCTCAGGATTTAGATTCTATAAGAATTGTTTAAAAAGGAATGCCTTTATTTATTTTTTTAACATAAATTCTAACTACAGTTGTTATTAAGAAAAAAATGTAGGTATACGGGCCCAGGAAACAATTTGTTACAGCCAAAGTGGAGATGATAGAGAAATGGTCTTTATTAGATAGACATCTCTTTGTACATTTGGAAAGTCTGCTTACAATCAGCTGCCTCTGTGGGTGATAAGGAAGCTTTGGGTGTTTTGCCAAATCTCAATGTGTGGCCACCATATGAAGCTAGCTAATTCAGCCCACTTGGAAATTAAGTGGATGCTTGGTTTAAAAGCAATGGAGAGAGAAGTGGGAATGCTGTAGCACATTCTGTACTTGCTTGAAACTGAATAAAATTAAATCTAAGAATTTGTAGCTGTTTCCACTGGAGTTCTTTGAGGCAGAAACACATCTTGCATAAGTGTTAATTCTGTTTCTACTTATGAAAGGAAAAGCTAATAGCATTTCCCAACCACCCAAGCTCTAGAAATAACTAATAACTGAATGGAATTATCTTATGTTTTAACTGTTGCTTAATAATAAGTGCTGGGTGTACAAGTGATATAGGCACCTAGGAGTTTCAAGTCTTGCATCACACTCCAATCTTGGGATTCACAGTACTGTAGGTTCTAAAGCAAGGGTATTTTAAAGTTATATTAAACTCTGGGATGGCCTAAAGGGGGAACTTTTTAAATGGTAATATATAATGGAGTATTTCTATAATTTTAAAATTATGTGATTAATCAGTGATACTGAAATTGGGCCTTCTCTTTTCATATAGCTAACTGACATGCAGAGAATTTTATGAGTGAAATATAGATATGGTTTGTTTGTTTAATGTATGAAGAAGAGTTTCTTCATGAATATAAACATTCTGAAGATAAGCAGTGGAAGTGATGTGCCGGTGTCTGGAGGCTGTTGGGGCCTGGATGGGTGTCAACAGACTCAAACTCAACCCGGATAAGACGGAGTGGCTGTGGGTTTTGCCTCCCAAGGACAATCCCACCTGTCTGTCCATCACCCTGGGGGGGGAATTATTGACCCCCTCGGAGAGGGTCCCCAACTTGGGCGTCCTCCTCGATCCACAGCTGACATTACAGAACCATCTTTCAGCTGTGGCGAGGGGGGGCGTTTGCCCAGGTTCGCCTGGTGCACCAGTTGCGGCCCTATTTGGACCGGGACTCACTACTCACAGTCACTCATGCCCTCATCACCTCGAGGTTCGACTACTGTAATGCTCTCTACATGGGGCTACCTTTGAAAAGTGTTCGGAAACTTCAGATCGTGAAGAATGCAGCTGCGAGAGCAGTCATGGGCTTCCCTAGGTATGCCCATGTTACACCAACACTCCGCAGTCTGCATTGGTTGCCGATCAATTTCCGGTCACAATTCAAAGTGTTGGTTATGACCTTTAAAGCCCTTCATGGCATCGGACCAGAATATCTCCGGGACCGCCTTCTGCCGCACGAATCCCAGCGACCGATTAGGTCCCACAGAGTGGGCCTTCTCTGTGTCCTGTCAACTAAACAATGTCGGTTGGCGGGCCCCAGGGGAAGAGCCTTCTCTGTGGCGGTCCCGACTCTCTGGAACCAGCTCCCCCCAGAGATTAGAACTGTCCCTACCCTCCTCGCCTTTCGCAAACTCCTTAAAACCCACCTTTGTCGTCAGGCATGGGGGAACTGAGATATCTCCCCCGGGCCTATACAATTTATGTATGGTATGCTTGTGTGTATGTCTGTTTAATAATTGGGTTTTTTAATATTTTAAATTGTAAATTATTAGATTTGTTATAAACTGTTTTTATTGTGTTGTGAGCCGCCCCGAGTCTACGGAAAGGGCCGGCATACAAATCTAATAAATAAATGAATGAATGAATGAATGAATGAATGAATGAATGAATGAATGAATGAATGAATGAATAAATAAATAAATAAATAATATATCAAGGCACATATACCAATGACCCCTTTGATGCCTGAGCTATAATTTCATTGACATTGTCCATTGTGTTTCAATAAGGCAGATTATAAATATTACAATAGACTTTTTCTGACTGTAAGAGTCTTACTATAAGAATCACCAAGGACCCTGCAAAACTATATAAAGCTACATTGTACAATCATTAGCTGTCATTAAGTGGGTTATTATTAACTCATCAGAATCATTCATATTCATCTCAGTTTAAATGAACATAGTCATAGTTATATAAAATATAAGTGGTCCATTAGTTTATATATAAAATGTGAAGTAAAATATTTGTCTTGTATAAACAAACAAACAAACAAATCCATGCAGGAATAGAAAGCTCAGTTCTTCATAGAGATCCCTTATTCAGAAATTGATTCATACAACACAGGGCTCAAATATATAATTTTCCTGCAGGAACATAGTATATCAGTTACTGCAAAAGGAGAATTTACGCTCTTTTTTCTTAGCTTTCAAAACAGGGATTGAAGATCAGATCAGAAACTTATCTGGGGTAGACACAAACACCCTCAGTTTTTACAAGATGAGAAAAAATTCCATCCATTTCTGCCTATGGAATGACTAAATTGGACTTCTATTGAATTTCCATGACTCTTATATTTTTAAAACATTTAAAAAATATGACATACAAACTCCGAATCATCCTGCCTTTAAGTATTGAAATCTACTTACATTCCCTAGTGATTCACAAGCATGCGCTTTGCGTTTCACAAATAAAAAGGAAATGATTGCATCTGGTGGGTGGGCGGAGTCTCGCACGGCTGCCGTTACCGGTTCTCTGAACTATCGGCAGCTGCTGCTACTGGTACGCCTGGACCATGCTGAACCGATAGCATTTCACCCCTGCTTTAGATCCAAAACTGTTTGTTAATTTTTAAAAGGTTCTGGATCCACTATGAAGTTAATAGTTAAAGCAATTTTAAAACAAGGGTTTCGCCTATTTTCAGTTTATCTTAGTTAAAGCAGCATGTTTAAAACTTACACTATTACACTATTATTTTTTATGGAGAGACTGTATCTACCTTATATAAAACATAGAAAGGGACTAAAGAATGGCAAGGAAAAGAAATTAAGGCCAAAGCTTTAAAAGTGGCAGTGAAAAATAGTTTAACCTAATTTATATTAGAAAGTCAGATTGGTATAATACTTAAGGCATCAGGCTAGAAACCAAGACAGTGTTATGATTCGAACTCAGGCACAAAGCCAGCTAAGTCACCTTGAATCAGTCATTTTCATCAGCCTGAGTAAACAAGCAATGGCAAATCACTTTCAAAAAACTTGCCAAGAAATCTTCAGGGGTGATAGATCTATTTTGGCCTTGTTCTGGTCTCGTCAGCTAGCCATACCCTCTCACTGGGATTTGAACTTGCAGCCTTTGCCTTGTATATATATGGGATTTGAACTTGCAGCCTTTGCCTTGTATATATATATATACAGTGTTCCCTCAATTTTCGCAGGTTCGAACTTCGCGAAATGGCTATATCACGGTTTTTCAAAAATATTAATTAAAAAATACTTTGGGGTTTTTCCCCCTATACCATGGTTTTTCCCGCCCGATGACGTCATACGTCATCGCCAAACTTTCATCCGCCTTTAATAAATATTTTTTTTAATAAACTTTAATAAAGAAACATGGTGAGTAATAATTTAAATGGTTGCTAAGGGAATGAGAAATTGCAGTTTAGGGGTTTAAAGTGTTAAGGGAAGGCTTGTGATACTGTTCATAGCCAAAAATAGCGTATTTACTTCTGCATCTCTACTTCGCGGAAATTCGACTTTCGCGGGCGGTCTCGGAATGCATCCCCCGCGAAAATTGAGGGAACACTGTATACTAATATCAAGCACTTTATCTCTCCGTACTTTTGTATCACATACTATAACCTTATATTCAAGATATTCATACCCTACATCATGCAATGCCTTTTGCATTTTTTAAATTAGGGATTTATTAAAAAATGAAATCCAGACTGATTTACTGTTTCTGATTATTCAGAAGCAAGTTGCAATAACTCAATTGGGTTAACAAGGTATTGGATGGTCGCCTTAATTGTTCTTTGTTCCCCTAAGGCAATGGTAAAATTTAGTTCCACTAAATTCAGTAAAAAATCAGGATGCAATCATGAATATGACATCTGGCATTTTTTTTGAAACTAGAACCTCTTGTTGCTATTATTTTGCAAAACAGAATTATTACTACTGCAATTTTTGGGCATGGAGGGCATGGGAGTCCAGGGCATCATTTGCTATTTTACCATAAGAAATTAATGGAATCTAAATTCAGACTATTTGCAATCCTCAGTAACAGGAAAGTAAGCAAACAAGCCAGTAATGAAATCCCGTTTTTTTTACTACCAATTTTGTGGGTATGGCTTGGTGGGCATGGCTTGGTAGGTGTGAGAGGGGAAGGATACTGAAAGATCTCCATTCCCACCCCAGTCCTGGGGAAGGATACTGCAAAATCCCATTCCCTCCCCACTCTGGGGCTAGCCAGAGGTGGTATATGTTAGTTCTCTGCACTACTCAAAATTGCAGCTACCAGAAACTGCTGGAAATATGCCCTCAGTATTAGATTCCCTCTGTGCTTTGATGAAAGTAATTCTTGTATATGTATCACATATGTGGCATGCTGAGTGATGGCAGAGCAGGCATCATTGGTATTTTATCTATTAGCAAAGAGTAACAGTTGTGTTTCCCAGAAGCATTTTGAAAAGGTGTTTCATTTGCAGCTTCACATAAGCCAATTCAAAAATTTCATTTAGCCTGAATATCCAATAGCTCAAAAACATATGCTTAAAACATGTCAAGCTTCATATGAAAAATGCCCTTACTTGTTTGATCATATTGCAACAGCTGTATAACTACTGTTTGCACTTTAAAAATGGGATTCTAAGATACATCAATTTGAGTTTCAATGTAACTGTTAAGCCCGTAATCAGATTGCCTTGGTGAAATATATGCCACCTCAATGTCAAGTAACAAAGACCCTTTATTTAAAGCAATCCTTTGTCTGATTAAGTTACATTATTCTGGTAAGTTAAATGTACATAACCAAATCTGCAGCAAACAGGTTCAAAAATTGATCTGGAAAGCGAACATACGGCAAAACGGCACACAGAAAGACACAGATGTAAGGATTGTTACAGGTAAGAATTTCATGTTCTGATGCCGCCAGGGACAGAAATGATTTTTATTAAAATAGAGAGGTCAAACAGTGTTTGTTATATGCATTTGTTATAAGTATTACACCAAGTTAGATACCAGTTCAGCAGGAATTTCATGATACATCATTCATCTGGGTCCCTTTGCCCTAACTCATTAAGGGAATATATTAGTTTCAATTTATTGAAGGAAAAGGGGAGACATGATCGAAACATTTAAATATGTTAAAGGGTTAAATAAGGTCCAGAAGGGAAGTGTTTTTAATAGGAAAGTGAACACAAGAACAAGGGGACACAATCTGAAGTTAGTTGGGGGAAAGATCAAAAGCAATATGAGAAAATATTATTTTACTGAAATAATAATAGTAGATCCTTGGAACAAACTTCCAGCAGACGTGGTTGGTAAATCCACAGTAACTGAATTTAAACATGCCTGGGATAAACATATATCCATTGTAATATAAAATACAGGAAATAGTATAAGGGCAGACTAGATGGACCATGAGGTCTTTTTCTGCCGTCAGTCTTCTATGTTTCTATGTTTCTAATTTGAAAATTGGGGGAAAAGAGATTATGATGATTTTGTAAAAATAAAATCTTCACTAGACTGAATTTGTTGTGTTGCATAGAGCATGGTGAGTATGACTGTGGCAGCTGTTGCAACCACTGAGAGAGCTTAAAGCTTACCAGGCTTTAGAAATTTAGAAAGGGAGCTGTTAAAGAAAGAAGAATTCATAACTTTCTCCAAGACTTCCTCAAACTATAAACAATCCATTTTCCTTTCCAAATATTCTCCTTCTCAGTGCCTGAATATCCCCATTTCTCATTACTGGGTTAAGAATTATATTTCATGTGGATAAAATTCCATTTTTCTTTTTAAAAATTTATACTTTAAGCCCACATTCATTGTAGTCAAACATCAGTCAGAGCAATAGCATAAGTAATCTTTAAGATGATCTTAGGGAAAGAGAAGAGTTTTCAGTTGATTCCAAAGAATATTAAAATAAAAGCTATACAAATATTGTGATCGTTTAAACAGGAAATAGAAATTTTTGTTGGGATAAAACTTTCACAGCTAACATTTAGAGCACAGGATTGTGTTTGTTTTTCTGAAATGTACTGTTGCTGAAAAACAAAACAGAATTATTTCTACTCTCTAATTGTATGCATAGTACAATACATTGTTTTCCAAATGCTATCTACTAAGATTCATATTTTCCACCAAAGAGGCAAAGTAGTTTATTGATAGATTTTCCTATCACTTTTTCTTCACTTTTTGTTTGCAATTCACTTTATTTGCAACTCATTGAAAATAACTAATTTGTAATTTTATGGTGATACAGCAAGATTTGCATTGTAATATTACATCTTGATTATCTTAACTATCTAGAAATGCAACTTTGTAGATGCTTTGCCACCACTTCCAAAATCCTCCAAAAACATTCAAATTTGAAGTCATTTGAACGATTCCAAGTGTTCAAATCATATCATCCATTTAACCAGTTCCATTGCCTATTTATTAGAACATTTTTTTAAATGTTGGTGAATTAAAACTATCAACCTGTCAAGACATTGTGTTGTATCATAGAGCTGTGGTGGTGTAATGGTTAGAATGCAGTATTCCAGGCTATTTCAGCTAATTGCCAGGAGTTCGATTCTGACTGGCTCAAGCTTGACTCAGCTTTCTATCCACCCAAGATCGGTAAAATGAGGACCTAGATTGTTGGGGCAATAGGCTGACTCTGTAAACTGCTTAGGAAGTGCTGTAAAGCACTGAAAAGCTGTATATAAGTCCAAGTATTATTGCTATTGCATATGGAGTCCTTTGGAAAACATTCTAAAATAGCGCCGGCGGACTTACCTGCCGGTGCCTTTTGCAGGAGGGCCGGGCAGACAATGGGACAGATGGCGTAGCCGCCATGTTGTTTCGGCTGAAGTCTCGCGAGATCGCGAGACTTCGGCCGATGATCAGGCCAGAATGGCCTGATCGTGATGTGTCTGGGCGGGGCCTGCCAGCCCTATAAAAAGGCGTGCAGGCCCGGGCTCAGCCTTTTTGCCCGGACATCGTCGTGAGCAGACACCTGCCCGCCCTCCCTATTTTCAGTGTGCTATTATGGGTTGCCCTAGGGGGCCGAATAGGAATTTTTTGCGGTCTGGCCTGTTAGCCGAACCGTTTTTTCGCCTATTCCACACTGGGGAGAAGGATAAGCGGTTAGGGGGTGCTTGCACCTGTTAGTCTAATTGGCTTACCTTTGGTCATTTGGGTAGGCAGGTTAGGGGCGGAAGATTGGGTAGTGGTTTAGCAACTGCGTGTTCTCCGTTGGGCATCTTTGGGGATGATTGACAGGTTCTATCCAACCTTGTGGTATTGGCGACCTGAGTAGTTGGGGGGAACCTGTCTTTGGGTCCCGCACATTTAAGTCCCCTGGTAGGGGTTAGCCGGCGGGACCTCCCACATGCAAGTGCATGGCAGGGTCTCAGGTGAGAGAGGGGTCCCTCACCTGGACTAGCATGGAGCTATGCCCATAAGTTGCCCAGGAAGTTTATTTGACGTCATTTTCCGCCCCGGAAGCAATTGTTTGACCCTGCAGGTCCATTGTTTGGGTCATACTTAGTTATGTTAATTATGCTAATTTAATAGAATAAATTATGCAAATTTATTTTAATAAAAATGACCCAGTTTTAAATCCAGCTCTTGTGTCCGTGTCGTTACTCCGTCTCTTCTGCAATATCAACCTTTGAAGGCAAGCCTTCCAGACAAGATGCCTATACATAAGTACTAGCTGTAATTTTAACTTTAACTTTATCTTGAAAATATTAAAATATGCAAGAAACTAGGGAGGCCCCCTTTCTAGACACTTGTCATATGCCTATTCCTTTTGTGAACTTATCTGTTGCTTGGCTGACCATTAATAATGATAATTCATCTCCACGTATCAGTTCAGTTAGTTCAAATTAGAACAAACTAAACTGTTCCTTGCTCCTGGTCCATATAAACCTATTTGCCACATTAATCCATTTCTGGATCCAATTCAAAATCTGTATTTGACCTTTAGAATCCAATTTTGTGTATGCTTTACTGTAAATTATCGAGAGAACATGCTTGCTGGGCATTTAAACATTTAAATAAATATGATAATAATATCATTTTTTCATTTTTAAAAGGCTATAAAATAACGAATATTCCATGAAGGAAACGATTAATATAGATTGCCACTCTTTATCTACTCTATTCATCTCTTAGCCCTTGTATTCCATTTCAGTCTTCAACTGGGGAACAATAAAGCTCTCACAAAAATTGTAAAACAAATTATTTCATTTTTCCAACCAACTAAAATAACACTATGTTTGTTTTCAGTAAACGTATTTAGAAGCTTTAGCTAATATGCCTTTTCTCCCCTTTAACAGGTTTTTTAAAAATCATTTTCATTATAACTTTATGATCCAGAAGAACTCTTTAAATATAAATTGAGAAAAAAACTGAGTCACAATTTTGTCATCGAAGTTGTCTTGTCTTGGTGATAGACTCAGAGTTTCACTAACGTTTCTACCCAAATATATTGTTGTTGGAAGCCATTTATCATATGAAGAAGCAAGATCTTTCAAATTTCACACAAATGGACACACTTCTACAACATGGGGTATAAGATACCTCTTTTTGGTATCTTATCAATTGAATTGAATTGAAAAGCACCATGAAGTAGTATTCCCAATCCATAAATACATTCAAATACTGTATATTTTTGAATATCAGACTAGACAAATAAGTGAAAACAGATAAATTTCAAGCTTAGTCTCTTCTAGAAATCTTTTACAATTACCTGTTTACCACATCTTGGCCATTCCAGCAACTTCTGCTGTCTTTCATCACAAGATCTCCATCACAAAGCCTTTCTGTCAAAGACGCATAAAAAGTTCTGGATCGTTTCATATAACTGATAAATTCCCTAGAAATTAAATACAGAACATTTTTTTAAAAAAAAATCATTAACTATAATTTTATTTCTTCCTTCCTCTTAATAATGCAATAATTGAGATTCAAAGATTCAAAGTTTATTTTAAAAGTGGATGAAGAGATGGCTGTTTTCCACTTCATTAAATTCTAATTCATCACTTGAACTGAACAAATTAAATCATATTTAAGATGTCAATTGATCAAATTCATGAGCTAAAGGAATGTTGAAGTTGAATAATATATTATTTCTGCCTTCCTTTTTATGTAGATATTGGAGTATAATAGGCAATAAAGTGAAGATGATCCAATAGGTTGCAAAAGCCAAATGTTTAGCTAAAAGTTCTTAAGTGAACATAGTATTTATATGAAATGTCATCAACTATTCAAACAACTTAGCATTTCATTTAAATTTTTCATTTTTTAAAAAAAAGATGGAATTGATGGACAATATTGTTTATTTGACTGTGTAAACAGATGTCCATCGTGATGTAAATAAATCCTCTAAATAAATCTGTTTCCTATTCATATCTATGTCATCCTGTTGATATGTTGATATTTTAAAAATTGCAGAGGAAAGTTGGTCCCAAATAATTTCTAAAGCACAAATCAAACTCTGAAATCTACCTGTTGGATTTGTATTTAACAGTAATTTCCAGTTTTAGATTTTAGGGTGTCATAGTTTAATAACTTTTGGAGAACCATACTTTGTCCACACTTGGTCAATGAATATTAAGAATATGAATATATATTCTTCTTAGAATATATGAAGACCCTACATTAAAAGGAAGAGACAAAGGTATGTTGACTTCTTTGTATTCTTACCGAGACATTTTTTTCAAACTTCTGGATTTGTCATTCTTTGAAGATTTCAGAGGCAGAGAACTGGAGTAGGCCAAGGAGAATAGCCAAGGGGGAAAGAGGGAATGCAGGTAAATAAAGAAAGAAATGAGAAACAAAACGTAATAAATTATTTGAAAGAAAAGATAAACATGCACAGGATTAAATGAGAAAAGAATAACTCCTATTAAAATATTCTTCAACCTATACTTTAAAAATTGTATAGTCCATCCACCAGTTTACCATATTTTTCAGAGTATAAGACACACTTTCCCACCCCCCTAAAAGAAGGTGAAAATTTGGGCACATCTTATACACTGAATGTAGCCAAAAACGCGAGGCACAGAGAAGGTGATGATCTGTGGATTGGGGATTTCTGGGAGGCCAATCCACCTGCCAATCAGCTGATCAGGCTGAATCAGCCTGCAATACTGTTCTGAAGCTGACATGGCTGTTCACTATTTGCTGCAAGGACTCACATCCAGGAAGCACACACAAGTAACTTATTCAGCAGGATTCCATAACATCTCTTTATATATAATATAACACATAAAGTAAATATAATACACCAAAAGCAGGTTTTCCAATGTTCAAAACACAAACAAAGGAGAGAAATTTCAGTTTCAATTTTGAGCAGCAGACTAGTCCTCGCAGAGGGGTGGCATAAAAATCCAATAAATAAATAAATTAATTAAATAAAGAGCTGGGGTGGTGCAGCGGGTAGAGTGCTATGCTGCAGGCCATTGAAGCTGACTGTAGATCTGTAGGTCAAATCTCATCACCAGCTCAAGGTTGACTTAGCCTTCCATCTTCTGAGGTGGGTCAAATGAGGGCACGGATTGTGGGGGCAATATGCTGGCTCTGTTAAAAAGTGCTATTGCTAACATGTTGTAAAGCCACCCTGAATCTAAGGAGAAAGGCAGCATAAAAATCGCATAAATAAAATAAAATAAATAAAATAAAATAGTTTACAACTCAGCACAGACTAAGAGCTACATAGCTAAGCCATGCCCATGCTCTTTGCTGTCTCCTTCCTTGTTGCTCACACAGCAAATACTGTTTCAGTTTCCAAACAGCTCTGAAATTTCTCACACACTGACAGGATGCCAGCCAGATGAATACCGATAGATGCTGGTAGTCAGAGACATTTTTTTATGCCCAAAAACTAAGGTGCATCTTATACTCTGAAGTATCTTATACTCTGAAGAATACGGTAGTTCTTTTTACCCCATGCCCCCTCTGTTGAGGATTTGGATTGTTTTCTAAATCATATGGAAATACATTTATTTCCTTAAAAACAGAAATAGATATGATTATAAAATAAAGCATACAGTAATGAAAATAAATCTTTTTATTTCTGACATATCCAAATGTCATGTTAAAAACATTATTATTATATATGAGAACTACATAAAGCATGAATTGTGGATGAAAACAAGTACTGTTGATGGGCAAGCAATGATTTTCAGGGCAACAAACAGTGGCTGATTTATAAGGAAATATAAAACTGAGTTGCCTCATGAAATGGGTACAACTACATAGAATCACAAATAAATACAAGTCTGTTTGCCTGTTTTAAACAAGCATGAATATCACCTGTATTCCCAAGAATGTTATGTCAGTGGTGCAATATATAGTTCATATTAAGACATAGTCCCTGGAGTATATGGGTCATCCTGGGAAAGATTGTCTTGACAGTACATTTTGTTTTATGTGTTGTATGTTTTTTACAATGATGTATATAACTGTATTAAATTTTCAAACTTTGTTTATTTCCAGAGTCACTGTGGCAAGATATACTACCCTATAAATAAAATGACATAAAGAGAGAAATTGGAATAATGAAAACTTTACAAATTTGAACTAGTAATGTCCAGAACAGTTCAGTTCCCAGAAGCCCCAAAGATAAAGAAGCTCACGTAAACTCAACTCCTGATATCTAAATGGACGCAACAATTTGAGCAGGAGGTTGGCAGTGTTACAGAACTGCTCACCAAATATCTTCAGGGCATTTTTTTTTTTAGTTGCAATCTAATTTATAGCTCTGATAGATGAGCCATATACTATCCAAGTACTAATGGGGTCAGATGCTGTATCAGTTTTAAACAATTACACCTTGTTTACAGGACTTCTTATGGAAAAAATGTAAGATGTTTATATTGCACAGAATATCACTTTTATAATTTGCTGTTTTTAAAAAAAATAAAATGAAAGCAAAATACTGACACCAATATTCTAAGGTTATATTAACTGTTTCTTTCTGTGGATAAATCTCAAGCATTTAATAAAATCAACTTCTGTACTATTGAATGTCAAGATACATAAAAGAGGAACTCAGATATCAGTCAAATGGGGCTACCTTTAAAGAACATTCAGACTTCAATTAGTCCAGAATGCAGCCGCATGAACTGTTATGGGTTTATCCAGATATACCCATATAATTTATCACTCCACGAGATGTATTGTCTTCCGACTCTCCAAATAAAAATTAAAGTGTTTGTTATTATTTGTAAAGCCCTGCATGTCTTAGGATCAGATTATTTATGGGACCATGTTCTGCCTCACTTGTCCCAGTGACTGATTAGATCGTACAGAGTTGGCCTTCTCCGGGTCCTATCAGCCAAGCAGTGCCAGCTGGCGAGATCACAGGGAAGGGCCTTCTCTGTGACAGCTCCGGTCCTCTGGAATCAACTCCTCCCAGAGATTCGCACCTCCCGCAACCTCCTGGACTTTCAAAAGCCTTTAAAAACAGGGCTTTGCTGGCAGGTTTGGGGCCCTTGAGCAACAAATTCTGCTCCAGACAGTAGTAATGAATGTGTGATGGATGAATGTTTTTTTTTTAATATTTGGGGTTTTAAATGTTGTATTTCGATTTTATTTTTGTATGCTGCCCTGAGTCTATAAAAAGATGTGCGGCATATAAATTGAATGAATGAATGAATGAATGAACGAACGAATGAAAGAACGAACAAATGAAAGAACGAACAAACAAACAAAACAAACAAAAAAACAAACAAACAAAAGGGATAGTCAATTATCCTGAGCCAAGTGTATGAAAAATTTTATACACAGTCATGGATTTAAGATGTACGTAATGTCTTTGCCCTTAACTGATGATTTCAAAATGCATTGCCCTTAATATTGAAACTATTTTTTAAAAAAGTATTTACATTGCTTATACATTTCTGCTTTGAAGAAAGACAACACCAGTCACTCCTAGCATCTTCTGAATAGATATATCATCGCATGCATAGCTATGGTTAATTAGAACAGCATGCAGCAGAACTTTCTAACAAGCCAGCCATGTCCCAGAGAAAAAGATTTCATAAAACTAGAAAGATATGGAAAATAAGGGCAAACAGCAGTAAAATAAGAAATTACTATTTTGAGAAGACACAATAGCCATAAGGATAGAAGAAAGGAATCCAAGAAGTAAAATGCTTGTTTATTTGAAATTGATTATATCACCATTTTGGGAAATGGTGCAAAAGGCAAGAAAAAACCTTTTCTTGAGCTGTATAATTATTTAGCTGTCACTTGCTGATTTACACTACAGCAGTGAAGACAACTTGCCAATTTATTTAAGAATCACTCATTGCAGTTGGTTCGGATATCTTAGCAAGTGACAGCAAAATAATTTAAGATAACTGAAACCAAGTCAGTGGTTGAAGTAGGACTTACCAAACTTTCAGTAATTCAGAGCTTATGTTAATTTACATTGCTGGCTGCAAATTACTGAAAAATTTAAGCTTTTAACCTCTAGGCCATGTTTCTACTATTGATTTTATCTCAGTTCCTTTCATCATCGGTGTATGTTTAGTTAGGAATCTGAAAACTATAGGCACTCCACTAGTGTAAGCTACAGCCCTTGCTATTTTTCTACTCTATATCCTAATTTTACAACTGATTTTACACATCAAAATATTTGTTGTCAGATTTTCTATTCAAGGTTTTATTCTCATCATTTACTGAAATCAGTGGTTCTTTGATTTAATTGCCCTATATTAATTACAGATTTAGAACAATATATATCTAACTCAATACTAATTACAGATATGCCTTCTCCGCAAATTAAAATACATTTGTTTCATTTCATTTATTGTTACTAAAAAGTAAAACATGATTGCCCTTTCCTGTCTGCTTTTCATCTGTTTGAAAATCAAGAGTCTTTAATACATGATGGACATGTAGGAGAATCAGAATTACTCTCATCATCATCATCATCATCTGGGGAAAGTTTCACCCCAAAATTTATAAAGAAGTATTTTTCTTTTCAAGTTACCTCCTTTTATTGTTAATAGTTATTGAGTGGGCCATTGTTAGAGGTGGTCTCTCTATTTCCATTGCTTGAATTATGCTGTCTGGCAAAGATTTCACTTCTTTTTCTTTAGGATGTCCACATACTTTATCTACCTGTAAGAAGACAGGAAGAGGGGAAAAGGGCACCAGATCAGAACTAGCAAACATAATACAAAGCTACAACATAATAGTGTTGCTTAGAGTTTTGCATTTGAAGGAGAAAAGGTCCTTTGGATCACTGGAGGAGACTCACATCGCACCTGTCAGCAGCCCCTTCAAGCAGCTGCAACTTTTCCAAGGATCACGCAGCTGCCTTTCCTAATTGCAGTATAATCCTGGGTTGAAAGAACTGTCAACAGGTGGTATATTCCTACCCATCCATATTTTTGTCTTTGAATCCAAAGGTCTGCACAACCATACATAGTATTTTTTAGATCAAGATTGCACTTGGTTTTTGAGTGGCACAGTAAGAACACTTTAAGCAGTAAGAAAGGCCAAGGGAAAACAAAGTGTTACTTAACAAAAAGGTACTTATATTTTAATTACATCCTTGTAGTTTTGACTTTGCACTAGATCGTATGTTCCATTACTGGGGAAAGCCATCGTTTCGGTTTAATGGAAGAATCCACGAAAGGAAATTGCTATAGAACTATGATCCACTGAGAATATTATTGAAACTCAGCTGAGCTGAAAGTGAAAAACTTTTTTTTCTTCCCTTAAATAGATTGAAAGCCAATGCAATATGCACCAATCTTCAGGCTGGCATAAATTAGGAATCCAATTCTAGAATAAATATTCCAGGGTTTTTGCTGCCTTTGACTAGTAAGAATACTACCTGGTGTAATCATATATCCATGAAGCTTTACATGGGCATACTCAATAGGCCTGTGCAAAGTAGGCACAACCCATCTTATTGTTTAATTTGAGATGGTTCCCAAACTACAAGTAAAGCCACAAGGTTGACATGCTTCATATGAAATGTCAAAGCAGCATTGATCCATTCCAGCTGGCTACCTTGCAAATGGCTTCTCTGTATGTGCTGTGTATATACAGAAGATCAACGAAGAGCCAGAGAAGCTGCTGAAACAGAGTTCAACTGCTCTGAACCATAAGTAAAAGCACCATGCTGCTTCACTTCATGGATCTATTTCAATGAAATTGAACCACTCCAGTGAAACTTTGAATAAGTGATACAAAGGTCAAATGATTGCAGCTGGTGGAATTCTTTTTCATTGACACAGAACCTTTCCCCACTGCTGAGTTAAAGTATTATCACCCAACCTTGTGTTGGCAGAAAACTATACAGGCATGAAATTTGCTATCCCTATTCCCAATTCCTTATATTCCTCTCTTCCAAGTCCCTATTGAATGTAATTTTTCTGATTATGCCGGTATAGTATATGATGAGAACAAAATATTGTTTTGATTCTCCATCTTTTTATGGCCCTTCCCACAGTTATCTTATTTATTTATTTATTTATTTATTCATTCATTCATTCATTCATTCATTCATCCAATACACAAATACATAGGAAGAAAAATAGACATGTAGTAATATATATAAGGGTAAAGTGAACTTAGAGGAGAGGATATATGAAAGAAAGAAAATACATATGATAAGTGAGAGAAAGGAAAGACAATTGGACAGGGGACGAAAGGCACACCAGTGCTCTTATGTACGCCCCTGTCTTAAAGCTATGGTTTAAAAAAAAGGATGGCTAAATATATTTGTGACAAGGTTAGATGCAAATAAGACGAATTGTGCACCACCTAAATTCCTTTTAGTTTTTAAATCTGAGAATCTATATTGCAATGTAAAAGAACTAACCAGAGAATGCTCCCTTCACTCAGAGGAGGAAAGGATTTTGCAAAGAGACTGAAGTGGGATGTGGCAAGGTTCCCCTTCTGGCATGTAGTGTTTGATATCAGGACACTGTCTCCAAAATTTGTGTTAGCATAGTGGCAGTTTAGTGCAGTGTTGAATAGCAGGCTGAGTTGAGTAGAATTTCAGAGAGCAGAAAGTGTAGGCATTTATTTAATAAAATTAAAAATATAGCAAAGAAAGAAGAAAGCAAAGATGAAGAAACTTTAAGCCAGTTCCCTATACTGTACTAGTTAAAAAGTTGGATCAGATTATACTCTGGCAAGCTGCCAATGATTTTCAACCCAACCAATTCCACAGAGTTATTGCTGTGGATATAAAAATAAAGAATGCCTTCATATGCATTCCCTTGGAGATAAATGCAATAAATAAATGTATAAGGTCTGTGCTGAAGTAATTATCAAATTGCAACAAAAGCTATCAGTGACATTATTGCTAAACTTAAGCTGTCATTGCTCTGTATCATATTGGGTGGGATATGGAAAGGTGATAATGACCCAGAGTCATAATGTTGAGTCATTAATAAAAATGCTACTGATAAAAACCAGAACTGTAGCTTCCTCTCAAATAACACTTATATGTTAATATATATATATACATTGTTGGCTATTTGTGTCATGACAATGTGTCACTGGTAAGTGTAACTAAACTGATCGAAACATTTAAATATGTTAAAGGGTTAAATAAGGTCCAGGAGGGAAGTGTTTTTAATAGGAAAGTGAACACAAGAACAAGGGGACACAATCTGAAGTTAGTTGGGGGAAAGATCAAAAGCAACATGAGAAAATATTATTTTACTGAAAGAGTAGTAGATCCTTGGAACAAACTTCCAGCAGACGTGGTTGATAAATCCACAGTAACTGAATTTAAGCATGCCTGGGATAAACATATATCCATCCTAAGATAAAATACAGAAAATAGTATAAGGACAGACTAGTCCACGGAGAGGGGCGGCATACAAATCCAATAAATAATAATAATAAAATAATAATAATAGATGGATCATGAGGTCTTTTTCTGCCGTCAGTCTTCTATGTTTCTATGTTTCTAAACTAATGGTTTGCAAATGAGGAGCGCCTCAGATTGTCCTTCCTTGTCTAAACTCTGCATTTTATGTGCAACTTAGTCCATGGTCAAATTCACCCTGAAGTATAATATCCATTTACAAGATAGCAAGATGTAAAAGGATGATGTTCCTAGATTCCATTCCACCATTTCTTTTAGAAACCCAATCTATATGAAGACTACTGAAGAAGTACTTAAGATTCTTGCAGGCAGTACCAAATTTGCAACCCATCAATGCCGCAAGTACTGCAGGGCAGTGGTGGTTGCTTCCAGTTCGGACCAGTTCTTCAGAACTGGTAGCTCTGATTCCAAGCCGAGAAAGAACCAGTTCTCTGTATCCATGAAAGTAGGCCTACCTGGATTATACCGACCTTTCTCTCTGCTTCCCAAGCCCAGCTGATAAGATTGAATTGTAGCTGTTTTCCATGCTCCTTGCCTAGTTTGCAACACGGAAGTACTATTTCCTCACTGTGCATATGTGCGCAGCAAAGTATACACTCAGTGAACCAGTTGTGAAGCCAGTAGCAACCCACCACTGCTGCAAGGATGTAAAACTGAGTATTGCAGCCATGTAGTGAGGCTGTCTCATGACCAGACAATATTTTAGGATAATGACAGTCTGAACAAGGCTATCTGTAAGATCAAGTAGCAATCATTCTTGACTGTCAGCCTCTACCTTATTAGTCGTGACATTTGGTTTGGATATTGACAATCAGCAACAGTTATGCTTAAGGGTATAATTACTGTGGTCCAGTAAATAAAGGAAAAATCTATGGGGAATCAATTCAATAAATCCCCTTAAAAGCTTTCAAAGTATGAAGTAATTCTTCAGAAAGACAACATGAAGAAATCAATTCAGATGATGTTCATTTTAATTTAATTCTGGTTCTGTCATTTTGAAAATTAATTACATTGAGATAAATGTGTGTTAGCACCCATGCTTTATTTTATGTAGTTGAAATTAAAATTATCAAAATGTTACTGAAAGTAATTTGTCACCTCTTTTTTTGATTCACAAGGAAACATGTTGATTCTGCAAAACTATGTCATTCAAACATAATCTGAAAAAGCTGTCTTATAAAAAAATGTTGGACATGTTCTTCCACCTTTTTTTTTTTTAAAGTATTTTCACAAAACCTTAATCAGTTACATGATGAAGTATTTTGCTCCTAGCTGGCTCTAGTACATTCTTGCCATTGGAAACCCAATCCTTCTGATGCTGGAAAAAGTATTTTATTTATTTATTTCATTTATTTATTTGTCAGAATGTGTACAAGATAACAGGTATGGTTTACTGTAAACATTAACAAAAACCAAGTGGATATAGGTAAATCTGGACAATAGGAGAGGGACAATAGGCCCGATGGTGTGTTTATGCATGCCCCTTACAGACCTCTTAGGATGGGAAGAGGTCAATTGTAGACAGTCTATGATTAAAGTTTTTGGGGTTGGGGAAAGAAATTACAGAGTCAGGTAGTGCATTCTAGGCATCAATCACTCTGTTGCTGAAGTCGTATTTTCTGCAGTCAAGTTTCGAGCAGTTTACATTGAATTTGAATCTATTGTGTGTATGCGTATGTTGTTGTGATTGAAGTTGAAGTATTCATTGACAGATAGGACATTGTGGTAGATGATTTTATGAACTAAATTTAGATCAGATCAAAGCAACATAGCTCTAGGTTTTCTAAGCCCAAAATTTCAAGTCTGGTGGAATAAGGTATTCTGTTGCGAGCAGAGGAGTGGAGGACTCTTCTTGTGAAATATTTCTGGACTCTCTGAATTGTATTAATGTCCGATATGCAGTGCAGGTTCCAGAAAGGTGACCTGCATTCAAGGATACTGTATTCAAGGCAAATGTTTTGTATGTTCTGGTTAGCAGTGGAATATTGTCAGAGAAGAAGCTATGCAAGATTAAGTTAAACTCTTAGTGCTTTTTTGGCAATGTTGTTACAATGGACGCTGGCACTTTGGTCATTAGATATGAGTACTCCAAGGTCCTTAACAGAGAGTTGTGTCCTCTAAGTTTGTATTTTGTGTTCTAATTCTTTTTGCCAATGTATATGACAGGAAATTTGTTGGTTAAAATTTGAAGTTGCCAGTTACCAGACCATTGACATACATGGTCAAGGTCTTTTTGAAGCGTACTTGAGGGGCGATGCAAAGGGAAAAAGGACTGTAATAGTAGCGTGCTACCCCTTAAGTAGGTCTCTTAGCACCGCGCCCCCAACCCCTTGCTTACGAGGGACCCCATAGAGGTAACTGGGAGGTGCCTAAGCTGGTGTAAATGATCGCAATCACCCCTCCACTGAATAATTGGGGTCCTGTTTATCCAGCCCCTTTGGCAAATGTTGGCCAGCTGCTAAGGCATGCCAGCCTTTCAATTGCTGGACAGCCCTGCACCAGAAACCCAAGTTTCGACCCAATCAGGGGCTGGGGGGCTGCCCCTGGGACTCACACACGTTATTTCCGGTACCGGGTCAGGGTATTGGGCCCTGGTTATACGCAATTTCTGGTTCCGGGTCATGACTTATGAGCCCTCCCATACGCCTGGAGTGTGGCTAAAGGTGAGTGAAGGTATATAATAGCTTCACACTACTTGGCAAGAAGCTTCGCCCAAAGTTGCCCATGTATGTTTTGGCAGGGAATTCCGCCCACTTACTGATCTCTGCAGGTCTTTATCATAATCAATAAAAAGTTACCCATTATAACCCAGCTCTGGTGTCCTCCTCCTAGGCAATGGGCTCTGGCACTTTGGTCATTAGATATGAGTACTCCAAGGTCCTTAACAGAGAGTCGTGTCCTCCAAGTTTGTATTTTGTGTTCTAATTCTTTGTATTAGAATATGTATATGACAGGACATTTGTTGGTTGAAATTTGAAGTTGCCAGTTATCAGACCATGATAATATGAATTGAGGTCTAGTAGTTTTAATGACTGTGTTAAGAATTACATTTTTTAATCTCTGTTGTTTTGAATATGTATTGAGATGAGATGAAAAGTGAATATATATTGAGATGAGATGAAAAGTGATAAATACTGTGGATCAGTGTTTCTCAGCCTTGACAGTTTTAACTTGGGTGAGCTTCAACTACCATGCTGGCTGAAGTATTCTAAGAGTTAAACCTCATACATCTGAAAATTGTCAAGGTTTAACAACACTGCTCTAAATGTTTTCTTGTGAATCAGAGAGATTTGCAAGAAGTAAGTCTATTAATAGAAGCTGAATAGATAGATGAGATGTAAATTTAAGCCTTTATTATATTACACTTTGGACTTGGCTTCCTGCCTTATCATTTCTTTCACTGGGTCATATATTCAGCAGAGAAGGTAACACTCAGGTTGGCACAGTACAGTTTAGTAAGCTCATCTCTTAAACACATGCCCTTTCTTACTCTCTTATGATTAGCAGCAAGCTAGGAGCAAGCTAGGAGTTCAACTTCTGCTTTTACATTCCAGTTTGAAGCAAATATTTAATCTCAAGTTTTCTGTCTGAAATGTCTGTAGCTTGAGAAAACAATTTAAGTTTTAAGTAATAAACAGGAGAGACCATGGAATCAAAATAAGCATATAACTTCTAAATAACTTTAGAATACTGGACTAAAACAATTATGTGTAAAGAGGTTTAATATCTGTAATAGAACAAATATCTATAATCATATAATTATAATAAGTCCTATATACTGATTATAGTTGCAGTTATATGTGTACAGTATATGTATGTATATTGTATATATATTTGTGTGTGTGTATATACACACAACCGTATGTATATATTTATTTATGTATGTATGTATGTATGTATGTATGTATGTATGTATGTATGTATTGGATTTGTATGCCACCCCTCTCCGGAGACTCGGGGCGGCTAACAGCAATAATAAAACAATGTATAATAATAATAATAATAATAATAATAATAATAATAATAGTAATAGTAATAGTAATAGTAATAGTAGTAATAATAATAATAATAATAATAATAATAATAATAATAATAATAATAATAATAATATATCTACAGCAGCACGAAGCTTACAACTTCAGCCTGATGATGGTGAATGTGATTTCACCAAAACATCGCATAGACATGCAAAATATTACACGGGGCAAAAACCGAACTCAGAACAATCTACATTTATATATGTGTGTGCATATGCTCGTATAAAAAATGGACTATCTTAAATTCATTCAAGACGGTGATATTTGGGAAGGAAGCATATTAGAAGGAAAATAGTTCTCATTTGCTCACAGTTACTTTACATTGATAGTCTGCTTCACGCTGTTTATTTATCACTGAAAACAATTCCAAGTAGAGATTGTTTTTTATAAATAATACATTTATAAATTTACACAGACAGATGGATGAGAGGCCTCTGTGCCTCTGCCCTTTCTACATCTCCAGAAATCTTTCCATGTGCAATTGAGAAAATGAACAGGGACTGACTCCGTTTCCCATTTTAATATGGTAAGAAAGAAACCATATTAAAATGAGAAATAAAGGTAGTCCCTGGGTTAAGAAGACTCAGCTTATGGACAACTTGTACTTATGAATGGGCTGCCCATTACTAAAAATGGTGGGTCAGTGAGTGGGCTTCACATCGAACCACTGAAGTCTTGCAATGTTTTCTTGAACCAGAGAACCTGTGCATTTTTCGCATTTCATGAAAACTTTACATGGCTTCAGTGATTTGTTGCTTCAGGGAAGGAGAATGTTGTCAGCCATTTTTAGTAATAGGTTCGTAAGCACGTTGCAATTTACACACAAATTTGAGTTAAAGACAGATTTACAAATGGAACTTGTTCTTAGTTAGGGCACTGATTGTACACAGAGACAAACCAAAAAATACCAATAGGTAAATTCTAAAATAATGTTCAACATACTGTAGATTCTAGAGACAGAAAGAGAGAAAGAGAGGGGAGGCATACAAATCCAATTAAACTTGAAACTAGAGGGACATATTGGGCAGCAGAATATACAGAATTTCAGGTTTTATTGTATCAAATCAGAAAATGAATCAACATTATGGTAAAGCTAAAAAAGAAGCAGATACAATTTTAGTGGAATCAACAGACACATAGTGTTAAGATCAAGAGAAGTCATTGTTTCTCTCTATTCTACGTTGGTTAAACTGCACCTTGAATACAGTGGTACCTCTAGATATGAGCTGCTCCACATGCGAGTATTCCAAGTTACGAGCCGCGAGGCGAGCAAAAATTCTGTTCGACACCCGAGCTCAAATTCGGGATACGAGCCGAGCTTCCACTAGGTGGTGCAAGAATCTCCTTGCTTCCAGTTATCTCGGCACGAAAAACAAAGTCTAAAGGCATTCGTTCGAGATGCGAGTTGATCGACTTACGAGGTCGGGTCTGGAACGAATTAAACTTGTATGTCGAGGTACCACTGTACTGCTTATAGTTTTGGGCACTATTATTAGGATAGACATTGATGAATTGGAGAACATTCTGGAAAAAAAAGCCAATATAGTAAAAGAAAAAAAACTATGAAAAATGTTTAGAGAGTACGATAGAGGAGATAATGAAAATATATGCTAGGTTCTAAATATTTTCTCCCAGCTGTAATATTCTATGATTATAAGTACAATACTGAATTATTCTACTTATTAAATTTAATCTCCCATCTCAGATTAAAGTGACTCTGGATAGTTTACAGCATTAAAGGATTAAAAACATAAAATAAAAATATTTCTACAACAATAACAGTGGAAATTACAAAATGCCACTTGAGTGCAGAATATATTTATTTACACATAGCACTAAAAATTCAATCTGAACAGTGGATATATATAGTGTGGATATATAGTGTGTCTATGTATACATGCATATACATATACACACACTACTAAAAATAAATAAAGGGAACATTTAGACAAAACAATATAACTCCAAGTAAATCAAACTTCTGTGAAATCAAACTCTCCACTTAGAAAGCAACACTGATTGACAATCAATTTCACATGCTGTTGTGCATAATCAACTTTGTATTCAATGAGGATATTTCATTTATTCAGATCTAGGATGTGTTATTTGAGTGTTCCCTTTTTTTAAGCAATATATACATAAACATGTATGTATGTATGTATGTATGTATGTATGTATGTATGTATGTATGTATTTTACGTATTTAAAAGATGATGTATGTGTTATTTGAGTGTTCCCTTTTTTAGCAATATATACATACATGCATATATGTATGTATGTATTTTATGTATTTAAAAGATGATGTATGGTTCAAGTTGGAATGTAATGGTATATCTTAGAATTATGTTTTTATTGTGAAGGAAAAATAAAAATAAAAAAATAAAAATTTGATCTGAATGTTTTGAAAAACATTCCGATAGTTTTCCATTAAAAAAGAAAACTAAACTATAACTTATATACTGCAGGTATCAGACCTGTGAGGTAAATCAGACAGATGAAAGCCAGATGTGCTAATTCTATTTTATTGTAAGATTACACATTAACATTATCTTGCAAGTTAAAAGTACATCTCTTTCCCCCATCCCACTCCAAGATCAAGAAACTGAGTGGGGGATATCTTCTGGTCCCATTCACATTTCTGCTGTGGGTTAAACTGTCTTTATCTGGCTGTGCCCTTGACCGCATATTTTTTCAGTGTCTCCCAAGGTCATTCCCACATAAGAGATAAGCTGAAGGGATAAGCAGAACCATGTTGTACAGCCTCACATTCCCCACACATAGATATTTGTCTACATTCAAGAAACCATTTCCTAAACTTCTCTGTCTAAAATATCCTGCCATTTTCCAGAAGATTTTTTTTAGCTTCTCAATTTTAAACAGAAGTCCTATAATTAATTTAGCCAGGCTGGATGCTGAGAAGCAAGACAGAGGTCGGAAAGAAATAGATAGCAGCAAATTAGGGAGCGAACAGCCTGTGCACTCAGTGTTCATTAGAGTTACTAAGTCTATTTTGTTCCAAGCTCTATTTGCCCTGGTCTTTGTTAAATTAAAGACAAGTCTATCCTGTATCACTGTAAATACCTAAAGGATCTTGTCATTATTCATCTGTCCATAAATCATTTCTTCATTGGTTGTGTACTGTGAAATCTGGGAGGTTAATTCATGCAGTGCCTGGCTTGATTCCAATCCATTACATTAAGGAAAAAGTATTTTTCCTTTGGAATTAAAATTATGCCCGTGCTTATATTTCACATATAGATGTAACCTGCCTCATACTGTATATTCTTGAGGCTAAGAAATGAACACATGCAGGCAGAGTACATTAAATCTATCAGAAATCATTGAACAAACTGAAAGACTTGCAGAATGCACTTTAAGAAAAAGTAATGTTCCAATTGCTTAACTGGGAAACAAGACAACTTTGCAAAAGCAGATTATTAGCCAATAAATCTGCCAACATGAAGACATAAGGAGTGTGTGTGTGTGTGTGTGTGTGTGTGTGTGTGTGTGTGTGTGTGAAAGAGAGAGAGTGTGTGTATGTGTGTATATATACAGATCTAACCTTTTAAATATGAAATCAACAGGATTGTTATCATCTTGTTTATTAACAGCATAATCCTGTTTATTTATTTCATCTTAGCATTGTGAGGGAAATTCACAATTGCCAAAGAACACCCACATTTTGATCCACAGTCTGGGAGGTATAGATTAAGACATGTTGGAAGCTGCAAAGATCCAATTCTTTTAATTATTTTTCGTTGATCTCAGATAATATGGCAATTGATTGGTTTCATCCGTAAAATGAATATGTGACAAGTTGCGGCACTACTTGACAGGAATTTGGTTTTTAAAACTTTACAAAATCTTAAGAAAGCTGTACAATCCCTACATGACATGATGGACAAACTTACATGGAACTGGAGCTGAGTAAGTGAATACATTCAAAGAAAATTGTCCTGCTATATTATTAAAAAACAATCTGAAAATATGTTTTCCTAGAAGTTCATACCTATATATTTCAGAATGGCACATATATTTTTGCATTTTCATAGAAACAGTGAGAACTGCTAAGAACAATGCTGAGTTCCAGGTGAGGAATGGCAAATTAGACAACAGAGTGATCCTCTGACCCCTGGCACAAGGTGTCCAACTCCTCCATGACCAGCCTAGAACAAGATTCAACTGGACTTTTGTGGCCACGTCCATCAGAAAGAAGACATGATGACCCTGCAATCCCCCTTGAAAAGAAAGGCCACCCTGAGCTCCAGCCAGTTGATGTTGTGCTGGAGCCCTGATGCTTTTATGGGAATCTACGTAAATTGAAATTAGTATTTGCAAGTTATCCTATCAGCTTGTAGGAAATATGAAAAAACAATTCCTTCTGTCACACTATCCTCACATGTTATAGTGGCTGCACTCCTTAATTAACACAGGAAATGTTAAATGTATCTTTTAAAGGTTAAATATATATATTTTATGCACAACTTTTAATGTAATGTAAACTTTTATGAAGCTGTAGTTTGAAAGAAAAGTTTTCATTTTTACATTTACTTTTAAATTCAGGTCTAGACATTGTCACCCAGAGATTCACAATATGGTAGTGGTAAAAGATAAAATTTTAAATAAAGAAATAAAATACGGAAAATGAAGGCCTGACAATCTACATAGAACTGGAATTGGCAAAAATAAATACATAAAAGGTAGTAAGTAATATGTAATGTTCTCAGCAGATATTCATGGTCCTGATACTACTGCAGAGGTGGGTTGCTGCCAGTTCGGGCCGATTCCTTAGAACCAGTAGCGAAAATTTGGCACTGCTCACCGAACCAGCAGCAATGACTGGCGGTCCATGCTCCCAAACCAGGATTGGAAAAATAAAAATAAAAACCCTGTGCGTGTGCAGTCTTCTACACATGCACAGAGGGTCATTTTTGGGAAGGAATGTGTGCGCAAAGCTACACTTTTGTCGCAATGCGAACTGGCGAGGAAGATAAGTAGAACTCACCCTTGTACTACTGTTGTAAAAAAAATGGCAGGAGATAGGGAGGGAGAAAAGTGGGGGAGAAATATATACAAAATGTTAATATAGGATACCTGGATAATTTTTAAAACAGGAACAAATGAAAAATATGGAAAAACTTATTTATTTATTTACTTATTTATAGATTGCCTTTTGGCAGCCTACAAAATTCCAGAAATGTAAAATATGAAAGTAATAAAACATAAAATTGCTCAGAACATGATAATGATCTGTTGGAGAGGGAAATTGGAAAATTTTCTGGTGACCTTTGATGAAGCTAAGCTCTGCATTTAGCTGAATGTATTTGAAATGAAAACTAAAACAAAAACAGCTGTTGGAAGCACATGCATGGCAAACATTTTCATTGGGAGAAATGCTGCTTTAGGGCTATTTTGTTTTGGCTGCGTCTAACTAGACTGGCATTCAGTGAATATCATTTCAATACCAAGATATTTACAGTAGTTGTTAGTGGCATCCGGTAGATCCATTTGTACTGTCAAGCTGAACAAAATGACATTGTCTGAGTCAATTACACCAATGCGTCTTTTATGGAGCCAAGTAATCTCTTTATTTGTTTTTTTTTTATGGAAATGGCTTACTGCAATTGAAAATTGGAATTGTATCTCTAAATAGTTGTGGACAGACAAATTCTCTTTTCTCCATAATTTCTACAATGTAACCAACAAGGGGAACTTTGAGTCACACATTCTTTTTCAAAATCAAAAGATTTAGAAAAGTTCTGCTACTATGTTTTCCTCACCGCACTTTTTTCCATACCATCACATCATCCTTCAATTTCCATTCAGTGTAAAATTTTTATACATGGAACCAACATAAAGATCTGTTTCTGTCTGTTCTTGTTGCTATAAAATGGAGACAATAATTTTTTCTCTTCTCAAAAAACAAAAACGTATGGATGTTTGGTTTTACAATAAGGGTTTTTAGTTGTTTTAGTATTGGATTTACATGCTGTTTTTTGTTACTGTTGTTAGCCGCCCCGAGTCTACGGAGAGGGGCGGCATACAAATCCAATAAATAAATAAAATAAATAAATAAAAACAAAAAAACCTTTGCCCAAGTCCTAGGGGCACCTTATGGAAGATCTTCTCAATTATTTTCTGTTATGCCCTTCTAGGAAGAAGTAAACATTTCATTTCCCCCTCAACTCTCCGATCTGGGCCCCAACGGGATTTTAGTGTTAATATTTATTATTTTACTTATTATAAGCTGCAAGCAAACTATTGGGTGGGGAAGCTTGCTCTACCCACTTACCTGGGAATAAGTCACACTGAACTCAGTGGAGCCTGTTTTCAGTTGGGCAGGCATAGGCTTCCGTGGTTAGGGCCCTCTTTTGACCTGAAGCCAGGCCAGCTTAATCAAGCCAGTGTTTTGGGGTCGCTTGCCAGGCCCATAAGCGCTGCCTCTGCGAGGCATTCATAGAAAATGGTGTGGAAGGAGGCTTTAGGGTGCCATTGGAAACTTTCACCCAGCTGCAGAGGATGCTTTTCCTTCTTCAGCAGCAGGTTCGCTACACCGTTCATGTGCGGCTTTGGGAGAAAGGCCCTTGTGTTCCTATTTGGACCGGGAGTCACTGCTCACAGTCACTCATGCCCTCATCACCTCGAGGCTCGACTACTGTAACGCTCTCTACATGGGGCTACCTTTGAAAAGTGTTCAGAAACTTCAGATCGTGTAGAATGCAGCTGCGAGAGCAATCATGGGCTTCCCCAGGTATGCCCATGTTACACCAACACTCCGCAGTCTGCATTGGTTGCCGATCAATTTCCGGTCACAATTCAAAGTGTTGGTTATGACCTATAAAGCCCTTCATGGCATCGGACCAGAATATCTCCGGGACCTCCTTCTGCTGCACGAATCCCAGCGACCGATTAGGTCCCACAGAGTGGGCCTTCTCTGGGTCCCGTCAACTAAACAATGTCGGTTGGCGGGCCCCAGGGGAAGAGCTTTCTCTGTGGCGGCCCCGACTCTCTGGAACCAGCTCCCCCCAGAGATTAGAACTGCCCCTACCCTCCTTTCCTTTCGCAAACTCCTTAAAACCCCCCTTTGTCGTCAGGCATGCAGGAACTGAGATATCTCCCACGGGCCTATATAATTTATGTATGGTATGTTTGTAGGTATGTCTGCTTAAAAATGGGTTTTTAAAAACTATTTTAAATTTTAAATTGTAAATTATTAGATTTGTCAGGAACTGTTTTTATTGTGTTGTGAGCCGCCCCGAGTCTACGGAGAGGGGCGGCATACAAATCTAATAAATAAATAAATAAATAAAATAAAGATTTTTATGCCAGCCCGAGGGATAGGCAAACATCCTCCACCCGCCTCCTCTGCCTGACTTTGGCCTTTATTATCCTTCTACGTTGCATACTCTCCCTCGCTTGTCAACCTCCCCTTCCTCTTTGTTCGGCACTATTAGCATAATGGTGCTTAATAATTACACTAAGGGGGAGGGAGTTATGAAAGAATGAAAACAGGAAAAAACACAACCCACGAAACAGAGGAAGGGAAGCAGGAAGAGATCTCCTATCTTTTCTTGTTCTATTTTCATGCCCGCCCATTGAATGCCAAGAGCAGTTTGGGTCCCACTGCAACGTAGATGAGGAAACACTTGATTGTTTTGGTGGTAAAATGAGGTTAAAGCCCCCCAGAAAGAACAGAATCAAGCATCATAAAGATAAAAATAAAGAAACAGCTCAGTTGGCCACAGTCAAATATGCTGGGCTGTATTTCCCCCTTCAACAAAGCCAGGGCCAAAGACTTTCCCGATAGGTGGAGCCTTATTTCCATTGCCCTTTTCAGCCTGAAGAGACTATTTCAAAAAACCTGAAAAAACATCGCTCAGATGGATGTCCATCCGTTCATGGCTACAGCGGCACCCGCCGAGAACAAGAAGAACCCACACAGCCACCCTGCCATGCCTGGCCCCTCAATAGGTAACTTATAGTTTGGAGAATAGTTCCATATTTAAGCACTCCTTTGCTCAGAATTGAAAAACATTCCTTTGTACAAAATCTTCTTTTACCCCATATATCATAAAAACCTTTCAGAAATTTATGACACACTAAGATAGACTATAGAAATTATATAAACAACAACCTGAAATCATTCCTTAATCTTCCATTCTGAACTCTGCTGAAATGAAATTAATTGTTCTCTGTTTTCTATAATGCTTGAAGAAGAATTCTGCTAATGATATTGTGAATTCATCTGTTACTATGTTTATAAAGAAGTTTATGAATCCAGTGAATCAATCATCTATGTGTGTTTCTGGGTTTTGATTTTTGCAACAAACTTTAATAAGCCATTAATATTCAGTGATGAAAAGTCAACTACACTCAGTAGACATATATTCAGAAGATATGAAACGATATTTCATTGAAGCTACAGGTGGGGGGAGATCATACAATATTGGAATTTAACATTATGCAACCGGAAGCAAAAGAACAAAGTTGAACTAGAGTATTGGACTTTAAGAGCGCTAATTTCAATAAACAAAGAGAGAGCTTGGGAAGGATTCCATGGATGAGAATCCTCAAGTGAAAAACAAATAAAAAAACTTGGAAAATGTTGAAAAGTGACATTATAAAAGCCCAATCTAGCACCATATCAATGAAGAAGAAAAATAATAGCTCTCAAAAGAAACCAGCATGGCTGCATAAAGAACTCTCAGAGAAATTAAATGACAAACAGGGCAGGTATAAAAAGTAGAAAGAGAAGAACATAACTAAGGCAAAATATCAGGAAATGAACCTGCAAAGATAAAGTGATAAAAGCTAAGGCTCATACGAAACAAAGGCTCGTGACGAAAGTAAAAAATAACAAAAAAAAGTTTCTTCCAATATGCTAGAAACAAGAAAAAAGTCAAGGAAACAACTGGTCCAATGCTGGTAGAAAGTGGCAGAAGTTGAGCAACAGGGAGAAATCAGAACTACTTAATTTGGGTTTTTTGGTATCTGTCTTTACACACACACACACACACACACACACAAAAGTCCAACCTATCAAAAACATTGCCATAAAAAAACAGATTAGGAACACAAGTTAAAATAAGGAAGAAAATGGTAAGTGAACACCTGTCTAACCTAAACGAGTTCAAATCACTAGGACCAGATGGATTATACCCCAAGGTACTGAAGGAACTGGAAGATGTGATTTCAGAACCACTGAACTATATCTTTCAAAGATCCTAGAGCACCAGAGAACTGCCAGTGGACCAAGGGAATACTGCCAATATAATTTAATTGGACTTCAGTAAGGCATTTGATAAAGTAGGCCATACAATGTATAGCACCCATACATTGGGTGCTATGTAACAAAATGAAAAAAGTAAGTTTCTATATTTAGGCAAGAAAAACAAGATAAACTACTAGATAAAATAGAAAAATGTGGGTTACATAGCAACACCCCCAGATAGGTTTGAAACTGGCTGACAAACCACACTCAGTGTGTAGTCCTCAATGGAACTGCATCTACACGGAGGGAAGTATGCAGTGGAGTAGGCCCAGTACTCTTCAACATCTTCATCAATGACTTGGATGAGGGGATAGATGGAAACTCATCACATTTGCAGATGATACCAAACTGGTAGGAATAGCCAACACTCCAGAAGATAGGCTCAAGATACAAAGTGACATTCCTGGTGTTGCTGCTGCTTCTCAAAGGGAAACCGCGCTGCCGCCACTATCCTCTTGTGCTGGCCAGAGGGATGGAATCCACTGGGACATGGCAGCCCCACACTTTGGGAGGGCAGGGCTGAAGCAGAGGGGCGGCTGCAAAGGGGCTGGGTCGGCGAAAGCACTCCCAGTGAAGGGGCTGTGAGAGGGTTTTATCCAAGCGCTTTGGGAACGTCTGTCCCGCCCCTCTCACAGCCCCTTCACTGGGAGCACTTTCGTCCAGGCTGTCAGCGAAGGGATTGCAGGAGAGGCAGGGCAGCGAAGGGGTTGCAGGAGAGGCAGGGCAGGCATTCCAGAAGCGCTCGGAGAAAGCGCTCTCGCAGCCACTTTGCTGGGAGCGCTTTCACCGAGTGCTTCCAGAATGGCTGTCCCGCCTTTCCTGCAGCTCCTTCACAGGCAGCCCTGGATGAAAGTGCTCCCAGCGAAGGGGCTGCGCGAGGGGCGGGTGGGCATTCTGGAAGCACTCAGCGAAAATGCTCCCAGCAAATCAGCTGCGAGAGCACTTTCTCCGAGCGCTTTGGGAATGCCTGCCCCACCTCTCCTGCAGCCCCTTTCGTCCAGAGCTGTCAGCAAAGGGGCTGCAGGAGAGGCAGGGTGAGCGTTCCAGAAGCGCTCGGCGAAAGCTCTCCCAGTGAAGCGGCTGCGAGAGCGCTTTCTCCAAGCACTTTCTCCAAGTGTGGAATCCCGGTGGGGGCTGTAATCAAATGGGAAATCCCAGCGGTGACAGTCACAAGGTAGGGCAATCCCTGCGGCAGTCAGAGAGCGCACACGCAGTAAGTGAGCCCACGCACTCGGGTTCAGGTTTGTAAAACGAAAATGGTTCTTAAGACAAGGTAAACAAATTGTAAACCCTGGGTTCGTATCACGAAAGGTTTGTATGAAGGGGCATTCATAAGATGAGGTATCACTGTATATGGACCATTTATTTTCCTTTCCTGGATGGACATCTCTGCCTTGGTTCGTCATCATGAAATTAATAACACCTGATTGGCTTACACTGCTGACTTGAAAAGAGAAAGGATTAGTTTCCTGGGATTACTAAATATTGTGACAGTACCCCATGGAAATTCTAAAATAGTGAGAGATTTATTTAAACTCAGTGCCTTTCATTAGCCAGGCTAATCCATCTACCTTGATTTTTCTTCTCATCAGAATGCAAGTAGCCAGAGATCTTTGTTGCTAGCTTTGTACGCAATTATTTCTGACCCAGTTGGGCTAGCGGTCAGCATGTCTAATTCACAAACACAAAACACCCTAGTAGTTGACCTGTGCTGGGATCAGATATGTAGGCCTGATGTGTTGAGCATATCCAATGAGAGATTAACCTGTTTGATTCTCAAACTCTATGATCTCTTTGTTTCTTAGCATACATATTTTCAAGGCTTCGTTCTACAACTTTAGGAATCAGTCTATATTCTTCCAGGTGGCTCCCAAATGACATTGCCTTAGAAATGCACAGTAGCTGCAACAGAGTTGTTTACAAAAGCAGAAAAAACTTGATTAAGCCATACTGTTTTATTATTATACCTACTGGAGCATGCCGTAGGTATTTGTTTCACTCAGTTTCTGCAAACATTTTCTCAGGAAGTTGAAGAACATGTTCTTCACTTTTTTGCTTTGCAATTTAGTTGAGCATCTGCATACCTTGGCTGTTGCCACAGCTGAGGGTGGCAGAAAGAAAGACAGAGACTTGTCATTAACAGCACAGCAGGAAATCTATATCAAGTCCAACAAAATATAAGTGTACTCTGACTCCAGTAACCTTGCTCCCCACAAACAAAATGCTAAAGCAACGTCAAACATTTAATAGTAAATCTGCTCTCTAGCATAGAAAGAAATGAGAAAATTCTTACTCCTGTTTCAGTTGAAACAATTCATATTTCAGACTAGAACAGGTATTCGCCTTTTTCTTCACAGCCTAATCAAATCCAAATGGGATATATGGAGTCACTATCTAAAGAAAGAAAGTATTATACATCCCATATTTATGTTTCCAAACCTAGGAAACTGCTTTCTTGTGTTTACAAATCCCAAGTGATGACTTTTGTTGAGTTGTGTTTTGTGCCAACAAGTCAAAGAACTGAGCTTGTCCCTTATGCCCCACTGTAATTTCTATGATGGACTGGCTATGCTATCGAGACCAAGCAAGCATAACATTTTCTTATTAAAGGACATTTAACACTATATACAGATAAAAAAACATTGTCCTACTTTCTGAATCATTTAAAAAATATTTTAAAGTGTTTAATTATTCATTTAACTTGCATACATTTTTTCATAAAATACACAACTCATACTGTGCAATTTGTCATAATCCTTCTAAAAGAGTTATAGTGTAATATGAAATATAGTAGGAAAACAGACGGGAGATAAAAGTATAAAAGGTACAAATTCAGGATATTTGTTTATGGCATTTTGAATAAATCTATAAGTATGTAATATTTTTATACTGTATTATGGTATATATGCATGGTATGTATGTATGTTTGGTTTTTATATTAATGGGTTTTTAATCGTTTTAGTATTGGATTACTATTGTACACTGTTTTATTGTTGCTGTTAGCCGCCCCGAGTCTACGGAGAGGGGCGGCATACAAATCCAATAAATAAATAAATATATGGATTCAAAGTTTGTGGGGAGGGAAATAAAAGTGTTATTTTTAGCTCAAACTTTATACAAATTTCAGTCAAGATAAAGAAATGTAATAAATTAACTGAAAAATATGAAGCTGAGCATTTAATGAAAAAAGAAGACATTTTAAATTATTTTAAATAATTTACCCCAAAACCTTTTTTCCACTTAATACCGAATAATTAACCTCACTAAAAAATTCACATCAAAATTTTCACTGTGTATTCTAAGTGGAACACAACATAACATTAATAGACATGGATGCTATTTTATTTAACATGGAAAAAAGACAATAATGGTTGAAGTGATAAAAATAATTCTACCTGGGAAGAAACTGATTTTGGATTATGAACTGGATTTAAAAATTACTACTTAAACACCAAATTGACTGGTGCAGCATCCTATAGAATAATCAAGCTATAGAAACTGATGCCTTTATTACTGTCCTGCTGGACTACTGCAATAGGGCTTACATGGAGTTGTAACCGCAACTGGCCACTGACACAGGGAGCAAACAATACTCATTTTGCAGGTCCAATACGTGTTGTCAACTTATGCTCCTAGCTCCTATTGAGCTCTACGGCTTGGTGCTGAAATATTTTGCGACCAGATGCTCCAATCTGAATTTACATAATGCACTAGATCTTTATGGTCATTGATTACTTGTAATCTCACACCTCTGGGAGGAAACTCTAGAAGCTGCTATTTTTTGGATTGTCTGGAATAGCCTTCTTACAAAGACCAAAAAATTGTAAAGCCAATAATTTTAGACTTAATTCCAAAGCACCATGCCTACTTTTACTATTTAGTTTTAATTTTCATTTCACTTTAATCTTCTATCTCCATTGAGGGTTTTATTTGTTCAACTGTGCCATGAGCATTTTAACTGTTGTTATATTGACATGCAAATGAACCAGGAAACAAATTCCTATCCCCTCAAAATTAACTTGTGAGTTGGAATTTCCTCATATAACTGTTTCTCTTTAGGATGCTAAGTGGGTGGTAAGCTTGCTTCAACATATTTTGCCAATTTTTGATCTTCCAAAAACAGTTTAAAGGCAACATGCTTCTGTATTTCTGGAATATAACGTCCAAATCAAAGAATACCAAGCGTTAAAATGAAAGGAGACACAGTGAAACCACTAAAGCTACATCACAACAATTGTAGATTGAATCCTTTCTGTAGTTCTATTTAGAGATTGTTTTAATGAAATAATTAATAATAGTCATAGTGAAATAGTCACACCAACCCTCCTCCATTATGAGATGTTTGACCTTTTCATCACAGATATTGGTTGAAAGGAAGGATGTTACATATAATGATTGTCAATGCAGTATTTCTAGCTCCTAGTCTTGAAGTGGATATCTCCAGCCCCTTGCGTGGTTTAACTCAGGGGGATCTGGTTTATGCCCGAAATTATGGGGATGGAGACCTAGGTTGGAAACTGAGCCAGATCTCTGAGATAACTGGGCCTTGTTCTTACAGGGTCCAGTTAAATAATGGACGGACCTGGCACCAGTACATGGACCAATTGCACTGTCGGATAGTTGATTCTTCCACACCAACATTAAATACACCATCTGTTCCATTTTCCAGAGCCACGCCATTGAGTTACCCACCTGATATTCTGTCACCAGATATCCCCAAATCAAGGCTGGCTCTGCAACCTCCACACCATGAACCAGAAACACCAGAAGAAGGGGATTCTGCTACGGGACCAATTCTGGAGGACTCTCATCAAATATCCTCCCATGGAACTCTAAAACCTTTCCAAACATCGCCATCACTGTCAGAAACCAAACCAAGCCATTCTATCCGGTTGCACAAGTGTCCCTCATATTTAGGGGAATAAATATGTGTGTTCTAATCAGGTGGGAAGCGGTGTTGTGTCCCGGCAGTAGCCAGGTATCTCTGGATGTTCCCTTTCCCTGGCAGGAAAATCGCTGAGTTCACATTGGCTGGCTGAGCCTGGCAGTGGGACATATATATATATATACAGTAGCTGCCAGGCATGGCCAGCATTATTATTATTATTATTATTATTATTATTATTATTATTATTATTATTATTTAGATTTGTATGCCGCCCCTCTCCATTGTTCTGGATTAAGTATAGCTTGTTGCTGTTACTATCGTTCTGCATTCTAGACTTCAATAAAACCTGTTCCTGTTCTTCACCTTCTAGCCTCATCATTTCCACAAATTCAACACAAATAAAATTGGAAATTGGAAACATAAGCTGAACAGCAGCAGCTGGAAAAATTTGTCTGACCCTAGTCATCTGAGAAATAAATAGTTGGAAATTATTTTTTGTGATTTTCAGACCACAGCCTCCTAAATTTAAGGATTTAAGACTGACCTTCTCCCAGCTTCACATTATTAATTTGTATAAGCATACCCTCTAGCAAAATATGGAACTCTGTTTAATATTTGCTATATTAAATATGATATAGCATATCCTAGCACTGGCAACCAAACAGTTAAGAAGCCTTAAAGGAGGCAAGAGAATTAGCTGTTGCTGAAACAATTTTATGGTCCTTTCCACTTCACTGGAGGTAGTTTGTATGGATGACTGGTTTCTATTCAATGCTGTCAAACATCTAACACTCCCATAGCTAGGCACCTTACAATGAATAACAAGCAGTCTAGCTGCCAATATGCTAGGACTGCATTATTCATTAGGGACTGGACCTTAACCTAGCAACACTCCAAAATCAGTGCTTGATGCCTTGTTAATTTATGAGACCAACAATTTATCACAACAAACTGAGGTGCCAACAGTACCAAAGTAAATTTCCAAACTAAAATTATTGGCCTAAATTAAACCATAAAAATAATGGTTTAACTGTAATAGCAATAAACAACACATCTAGTTAAGCTTTTTCAACTTGAAGCATTCCATTAACATGACATTTAAGCCAAAATCCACATACTTTTATCTTTTCCTTTGGCACTTTCATTCTTAACCTTTGTTTACATTTTACTCATACTGGAAAAATTGAAAAATGAATGGCAACTGATCGAACATTTTTTAAAGTAGGGATGTAGTTTAATATAGATACATAATTGTTAGGAAATATTTAGCACTAACACAGCTATCTGGAATAACAGAATTGAAAGTGATGTTGAAGGTCTTCTAATCCAAGCCCCTGGTCAGGAAATCCTATATAAGATTTCAGAAAAGTGGTTGTCCAATCTCTTTTTTAAAACTCCAGTTTTAGAGAATGTTGTAAAACAAGCTATAAAATTGCAAAACAACTTTGGTGGTAAATAACAAAGAGATCGGAAATGTGAACATTAGAAAAGAATGTTTTTCAAGGGAATTCTATGTCTCCATTGTTTTTTATATCCCCCACTTATATCAAAACTTGGATATAATTTTAATGAAGTAGAAAAATGTTTACATGAAGTAGAAAAATATCCAGCTTATAAAATATACATGATCTGAACCTAAATAGAAAATCAAAAATTAAAACCATATCCTTAACTAATGATCTTAAATTATATAGTCATCATATCACAGTGGAAATCAGATTTTATTGTAAAATTAAAGGGGGGAAATGATCAAAATGAAGAAATATAAGTTAAACATTGAAATATTGTAAAACCTTTACCTTAATAAGAATGCTATAAATATCTAGGAATATTAACAATAGCATTTAGAATTATATACCACTTCATAGTGCTTTTACAGCCCTCTCGAAGTGGTTTACAGAATCAGCATATTGCCCCCAACAATCTGGGTACTCATTTTACCCACCTCAGAAAGATGGAAGGCTGAGTTAACCTTGAGCCAGTGGTGAGAGCTGAACTGCTGAACTACAGCTACCCTGTTTTCCCGAAAATAAGTCACCCCTGAAAGTAAGACGTAGGAGAGATTTCGTAGAATTGCCTAATATAAGGCATCCCCCGAAAATAAGATGCAGGAGACGTTTCGTTTCTCAGCATTCCCAAACAGAACAAATAGAATAGAATAGAATAGAATAGAATAGAATAGAATAGAATAGAATTTTATTGGCCAAGTGTGATTGGACACACAAGGAATTTGTCTTGGTGCATATGCTCTCAGCGTACATAAAAGAAAAAGATACATTTGTCAAGAATAACACTGCTGTCCATAAATTGCATCCCAAAACGCTGCATCAATCAGATTTAAAACACATCCAACACGCATCCAACATGCGGCTGCATGTTTGGATGCGATTTTTCTGCAGCAGGATACAGGATACAATTCATTGGAAAAAAATAAGACATCCCCTGAAAATAAGACATAGCACATCTTTGGGAGCAAAAATTAATATAAGACGCTGTCTTGTTTTCGGGGAAACACGGTAGCAGTTAGCTGAAGTATCCTGCAGTGCTGCACTTTCACCACTGCGCCACCCCGGCTATAATACTTTGTATGATAAAAATATGGTTTAAGAGGCTTGAAATATCTGAAAAGTTTAAAATTCAAAGCTAAATTAGATAAATTAGTAAATCATAAATACATGGGTAGTACTGGTGATCAGACAGAGTATAGAGAAAACTAGATACAATATGAATTGGAGAATTTAGGTCAGATTAGAAAGCCTGAAATCTGATGACAATGCACCATGCATTATATCTATAAATTGATACTAATCAACTATATTTAGTACAGAGAGAAATTAGAGACTGTGGTTTGTTGAAAAAAACCCCAAAGAAATAGTGAATAAATAATTACAGAAAGGCCGTAAAAAAAAATGATCAAAAAAGCATTGCGAGCATGCAGAAAAATTAGAAAGAAAAATATTTTGGAGAAGAAAAAGAGCCTCTTCTCAATGCAAGAGTGTGCAGAAGTGTCAGCAGAAGGAATGGCTGAACAGGAAGAGGTCTATGCATGAATAGTTCTCTAGAACAATTAGCAACATCTTCAGGCTATATAAGTGTGAGTCTCATGACGAGCTTTTGCGGACGTCAATGTTTGAATCAGAGAGTTGGCTGCGATGACATTTTTTTGGACATCCAGAACCGAACACAATATTCCAAATGTGATCTCACCAGCGCTCTGTACAGCGGGATCACAATCTCCCTCTTCCTGCTTGTTATACCTGTGCTATCACAATACTATGTTGGATCTCTTTCTTTTTCTGAGGTGGTTTCCAGTTGATGTACATTGGAAGTGCAAATCACACTGTTGGCCCCTGCTATGTGGGGTGCTGTAGGCTTTTGTAGTTTCTCCATTTCCATTTAACCACTACATGAAACTTCCTGATGAGATAACCTGTGTCGGCCCTCTGAGGTAAACCAGAAAGGAAATACAACCCGACGAGCTAATTCAATTTTATAGTAAAGCTATCTTAACAGAACCTTGCAAGTCTCCTGCAGTAAGCTTCCTTCATTGACCATTAAACAACTTGGGCTCCCCCTCTCTTGTACAATCATTACTTAGGTAGCATCTCTTCCCTGCTTCCCTCAAGATGATGATGATGATGATGATGATGATGATGATGATTATTATTATTATTATTATTATTATTATTATTATTATTATTATGTCAGTACAACACAGCAAACGAGATCACTATGCTGGATTTCGTATTTCATCACCAGTCGGGCGCTTCCCAAGCACCTAAGACTGAGTGATGTAGTGGCGAATTATGTTTGCCGATCCCAGTAAAGCGGCCTTTTGCAATTGACAGATGGAGATTTTGTCAATTCCGATGGTTTTCAAATGTCCGCTGAGATCCTTTGGCACTGCATCCAGCGTGCCAAGTACCACTGGGACCACTTTTACTGGCTTATGCCAGAGTCGTTGCAGCTTGATTTTTAGATCTTTGTATTTCACTAATTTCTCTAGCTGCTTCTCCTCAATTCTGCTGTCTCCTGGGATTGCGATGTCGATGATCCATACTTTCTTTTTCTCCACGATCACAATGTCTGTTGTGTTATGCTTCAGAATTCGGTCAGTCTGAAGTCGGAAGTCCCACAGTAGTTTTGCTTGCTCATTTTCGACCACTTTTTTGGGCTTATGATCAGTGTTCCCTCTAATTTTTGGGGGGGGTGGGCGGAAAAGTATAGTGTCTGAGCGGCAGTCCCTTCGGGACTGGGCGGCACAGAAATAATAACTAAATAACTAAATAAACAAACAAATAAATAAATAAATAAATAAATAAAAAACCCATCCTGTTTTGCCTCAGAGAATTTCAAAATAAAATACTGTACTGTGTGTCTATAACAGTGAGCTCATAATAGGGCAACTCTATCAATATCAAAATGCCACTTAAATAGTTGAGCTAGTTTCAAACTAGATTTTGATTTTCTTTCTCTCTTCCTTACTCCCATTCTTTTTTTTTTCTCTTTTCCTTCCTCTCTTTTTTCTATCTGTTTCTCTCTCTTCCTCTCTTCCTCTCTCTCTCCTTCCCTTTCACTCTTTCCCTCTCGGCTTCTGGGCAGGTTTGGAAAATTCTGAGTTGATGATGATTTTTAAGTGAGCGATTGCTCACTGCTCAGCTTAGAGGGAACTATGCTTATGATCCCACCAGTTCTTTGCCACTGGTAAATGGTAGTTCCGGCACATGTTCCAGTGGATCATCTGTGCCACAGCATCATGTCTATGCTTGTAGTCAGTCTGTGCGATCTTTTTGCAGCAGCTGAGTATGTGATCGATTGTTTCATCTGTTTCTTTACAGAGTCTGCACTTTGGGTCGTCTGTTGATTTTTCAATTCTGGCATTATTATTATTATTATTATTATTATTATTATTATTATTATTATTTATTAGATTTGTATGCTGCCCCTCTCCAAAGACCCGGAGTGCAAAGATCCTTTCCACATATTATTTCATCACCTTCCCCTTCAGATTTTCTCTCCCAGGTTCCTCAGGGAAACAGGTTGTGGGCTGTGAATATGAAATGTAGCTGGATGATTCTCCCTCCGGTCTCATAATTCCCAAGATTATCTGCTCCAGTGAGGTGACCAGCATCCGTTCTTCAGAAATTCATTGGTCTCCTCTACTTATCGCCTCACTGAGGAAAATAATTTGAGAATGTAGTCCTTTATGTAAAAAAATACAGTTAGAGATGGACTGCTTGATTAAGCAGGATGCACAGCATCTTGAATCACTCTTGGTGATTTGGCAAAACTCCAAAGAAAAAAGGCTGAGAAGCTTCTTCCTCTAACTTCAGACAATCACCATGTGCCATCAACAAGTTATAAGTATCCAATCACTCTTCAAATGCTACAGATGAAATACCACAATCTGTCATGCATTGGCAGCAAGAGAAAATAATAGTCTTAATGAATTGTATATTAGTAATGGAAATCTGGCATGCATTATTCTTAGAATATTTCTTTGGCCATGTATTGTTTATATGGCCAATAGGTTTAATTGGCCGGTCTGGTCCAAATTCAGGATGTTAGAAAAGACTGTGCACAATTTTGGGCTTGTCCTGGACTCACAACTTCTGCTTTATGACCAGATGGCAATCATGGCTAGAAGGCCTTTGCTCAACTTCAGGTTATCTGCCAGTTGTATCCATTCCTTAACTGGGAAATTCTACTCTCAGTCATTCATGCCACAATCAATTCGCAAGTGGATTGTTGCAATATGTTCTCTATGTGCTGGGTTTGAGCATCTGGAAACTGCAACTTTCTAGCACACACAATTATATGCACGAATCTCAGTGACCAGTTAGGTCCCACAGAGTGGGTCTTCTCCAGGTCCCGTCAACCAAACAATGTCGCTTGGTGGGACCCGGGGGGGAGCCTTCTCTGTGGCGGCCCCGGCCCTCTGGAACCAACTCCCCCCAGAGATTAGAATTGCCCCCACCCTCCTTGCCTTTCATAAGCTTCTTAAAACCCACCTCTGCCACCAGGCATGGGGGAACTGAGATACTCTTTCCCACTAGGCCTTCACAATTTTATTCATGGTACAGTGATCCCTCTATTATCGCGAGGGTTCCGTTCCAAGACCCCTCGCGATAATCGATTTTTCACGATGTAGGGTTGCGGAAGTAAAAACACCATCTGTGCATGTGCACCCTTTTTTTCTATGGCCGCGCATGCGTAGATGGTGGAGTTTGCGTTCCCTGCCGCCCACGCAAAGGGGAAACCCCGATTCGGCTCCTCGCTGCTGCTGCGCTACCGAGCAGATCAGCTGCTGGGCGGCTGAAGGAACCTTCCCTGGGTCTTCCCGGCCGCCCACGCAAAGGGGAAACCCCGGCTCCTCGCTGATGCCCGCCGCTCGCCCGCCCGCCAGCAAGAGGGGGAAGACCCAGGGAAGGTTCCTTCGGCCGCCCAGCAGCTGATCTGCTCGGCGCAGCAGCAGCGAGCAGATGAAGATCAGGGTTTCCCAGCCGCCCACGCAAAGGGGAAACCCCGGCTCCTCGCTGATGCCCCCGCTCGCCCGCCGCCCGCCAGCAAGAGGGGGAGAGATAGAGAAAGAGAGAGAAGGAAAGAAAGAGATGAGAGAGGGAGGAAGAGAGTGTGAGAGAGGAAGAAGCAAGATAGAGAAAGAGAGAGAGAAAGGAAGATGAGAAAGGAAGGAAGAGAGTGACGTCATCGGGTGGGAAAAATCGCGATACAGCGTTTCGCGAAGATCGAGATCGCGAAAATCGAGGGATCACTGTATGTCTGTATGTATGTTTGGTTTTATAATAAGGGTTTTTAACTGTTTTAATATTGGATTGTTTATGCTGTTTTTATTACTGTTGTTAGCCACCCCGAGTCTACGGAGAGGGGCGGCATTCAAATCAATCAAACAAACAAACAAACAAACAAATAAATAAATAAATTCTTTGTTCAGCCCACATTACACATCTACTCGAAGAACTGAATTAGCTGCCCGTTTGCTTGATTCAATTTGAACTGTTGTAGTGACATATAAAGCACTACACAGCATAGGGCTGGGTTATTTGAATGACCATCTCTCACCAGTTACAGCTACCCATCTGATCTGGCAGAAAGGCATGCCCCAAATCCCTTCTATTAAATGGTGTTGTTTGACAGGACCCACGGCAAGCCTTTTCTGCTGTGCCAACATTGTCTCTTTGAAGCATTGTCTCTGCAATATTGTCTCTTTGAAGCTCTGAAGACATTATGGCTGGTTATATGCTGGAGGTATAGAGCCTGCAAGACAATGTACTATTTGCCATGTAAAGTATGAATTACACTTTCCTATGGATTATGTTTTATGATTTTAATTGTTTTAATGGTTGCATTTGTTTTTATTGTTGTATTGTTTTGTTTATTTTTCTTTAATTGCGAGATGTCCAGAGCCTCCTATGTGACATGAGCATAACATAACATAAATTGAACAAATAAATAAACCTGGCTTTATTGATTTGTCTATTTATATTACTGTGTGAGCAATTCAGTCTCCTGAATGCCTAATTCTTTTAGCTAAATATCTCTATTAATTAAGCCAAAAGAAACGCAGCTATAGCATAGAGGCCTGGATATAGATAACAGATCTGGTAATGAGTTTTAGGTAGAAAATAGTATGCATAGTGATCTGTAGGCTTATGTTGTAACATAGTGATGATGTTGTCATTCAGCATTTTATGACATCAACAAATTTGACTTGTTTTTATAGATAGGTTATGGCTATCTATATGTTCAAAGTTGATGATGGGAAGCTTGATGGAAATTGATGACGGATTATTTTCTGTGGGTCATAATGAAAATGTCATCAAGAGTTTCAAGTAAAAGGAACTTTACGGGTTAAAAATTGAGGGAGTATTGCTTTGGGTCAGCGTATTGTGGAACCATGCATGTGCCTAGAGATGTGTGTCACTGATTTGCAAACACATTGTGCACTATTGTAAAATTAAATTGCAATGAATGATACAGAGTTGTTCTAGTGGCAATCTGTTCTGCATTGTCCTCAGTGACGATGTTCCTGAAGTCCATATTTATGAGGGATATTAATATATAATATCTCAACATCCAAAGTCTGTTGTTAAGGAGTTTGCCAATGGAATTCACTCCTCCACTCGAAACAGAATACCCTACGAAAGCAGACTATCAATCCTTGGTCTTGAAAGCTTAGAACTACGACACCTAAAACACGATCTAAGTATTGCCCACAAGATCATATGCTGCAATGTTCTACCTGTCAATGACTACTTCAGCTTCAACCGCAACAACACAAGAGCATGCAACAGATTCAAACTTAATATTAACCGCTCCAAACTTGACT